>NW_026585987.1:3437643-3464479 GCF_907164565.1 Psammomys obesus
AGATAGATAGATAGATAGATAGATAGATAGATAGATAGATAGATAGATAAGATAGATTGATCTATATCTATATCTATATCTGTATCTATATCTACTCATCCTAAATTCGTGAGACCCCACAGTTTTCATGCTAGGCTAGGTTCTCATGGTCCTGTGTGGGAAGTTACTCACCTGCTTGAGCTTCACTAGAAGTATGGCTCTAGCATGGCAGTGTTTTCTGGGCTTGTTTTCTTTCAATGGAAAGAGCCTTTCCTCCGAAGTATGCCAGTTGGTGTTCAATCTTCTGGTCCCAGCTCTCTTCCTGAAATCCAAACTTCTGTTCACTGGGTCTCAAATCCTGAGTACAAAGATAACAAAAGGATCAAGCTCCCTCACCCTCACAATTTTTCTTACTCACAAGAAATAGGTTGTGAGCCAGGCATGGTCACCCACACCTTTAATCTCAGCACACAGGAGGCCAGAGCAGGTAGATGTCTGTGAGTTCCAGGCCAGCCTGATTTATAAAGTGAGTTCCAGGAAAGCCAGGGCTCTGTTCCACAGAGAAACCCTATCTTGAAAAGGAAAAGAAAGGAAGGAAGACGAAAAGAAATGGAAAAGGAAAAAAAAAAATACTTTGTGTCTTTAGACTTAAGCTTCATAGTTGTTTTTGAGCAAAGCGTGTCCTATAGTTGCATGGTCTCAAAGTAATAGAGACCTGAGGGAAATATGTTTGTTAGAGGGGAAAGGAGCAAAAGCTGAAAACTGGCCAGTGCTCTGCTTACTAAGGGAATCTATCTGTCTAGCTTTCTTGTCTGTAAAAGAGAAAACACTCTATGACACCAGGAACCTAAGAGTTACTGTAAGAAATAAATGCTCAAGCTTTGGATGTGGTGTCTGGTGCATAATTTTACAGTGTTAACCTCTTATCCCTTTGAAAAACCACAGCTCCCCTGGGTGGGGCCTTTTCTCTCCACCTCCTGTTCCCACACCGCTTTTGCTGCCAATGTGGGTTTCTGCCTCTCTTACTTTGGTCATTATGTGGGTAGTTTACATCATCAGGTCAGTAAGCAGGTTAAAGTTTGAAGTAATTCAGAATGGGTTGGGGGAAAAACACATCTGCTTCTTTAACACCTTTGATGGCTCTGAGTTCAGAGCTTATGTAGTGTTAGAAATAAAGCCATCATCAAGAATTTCAATTTGCGTTTTCTGGGTGCCTTGAAATCTTGATTTTGCCAAGGGCTTGCAATATGTGTATTAATTTTCCTTCAGGGACCATTTAGCAGTAACAATCCGCAGGCTCATTTGCATTTTAATTGGGTTGTTCTCCCCCCTCCCCCCCACTTCCAGCATCTCTGCTCTGCAGAGAGCTGGAGCCAGATGTTGTGACTGCATCTGGGTGACTGGTGTGTCACTGTAACTCTTCAGTGATCAACCATGTGATCCCGGGAATGAAAAAGCTGAGGAAATTCCCCGTTCAAGTGTCATATGACCAAGCAGCCCCCCACCAAGCAGCCCCTCACCAAGCAGCCCCCCACCAAGCAGCCCACCGGGGTAGAAACTGAGTTTCTCTTGCAAATTAAAATCAGTAACGAGAAGACTTCATTGCCTGGTCCTTCCCATGAGCCAGCCTCACAGTTCTCCTTAACACAAGGTTCTTGCTTTGAAAAGGAAAATTCACCAGAAGAGGATACATGTCTCAGGGGACAACTCTTGAGTCTTTGGAAGGACAGACTACAAACATGAAAAAGGCAGGTGGGATGGAATGGGCACCCTTTTCCCAGACGCTGCGGCAGGATCACTTCCTGTCACAGAGTTGACACAGAAAGCTGGTGAAGCAAGCCTGAATTCAGGCTAGCAGCCTCAGTGATTCTGACATTACTGGGCTTGTAGGGAGTGGGGCAGCATGAAATATTTATAATAGGCCTGTCGGGAACTGGTGGACCTGGAGGTTCAGATCAGCAAAATGTAGGGCATGGAGAAAGGCTTGAGTGGTGGGTGTTTGCCTCGTTGCCTCTCAGAGTCAGCATTTCAGAGAGAATTGCTGTTTCTTTCAGAAGTTCTGGTAGGCATGTCCACTCTGCTGCCCTCGAGACACACATACCTAGAATGAGGTATATGTGCAGCCCAACAGGAAATTGTAAGCATGGACACAGTTCTGCTTGCCTTTTGGTGACTCTGCTTTTTTGGGTCTTGGTTGGAAATTCGCAGATGACAACGGTGTGTCACTGTGCTGAGAGGTTGGGCACACTTCATTGGGAGGAAGGGTCATCACTAAAAGCCTTTTCTTTACAAATAAATAAATAAAAGGCTGAAAAACTGCCGGGCGCTTGTGGAACTCTGCGGTGCCACCTGTGTTGTGTTCCTTCACGCGTACATGTATGCAGGTGCTCGCCGAAGCCAGAAGTTGACACTGATTGCTCAGCACCATATATATTGAAGCACGGCCTCTCATTAAACCTGAAGCTTCCACTTGGCTAGTCTGGCTAGCTTGTTTGTTCTGGGCATTTCCTGTCTCCATTGCCTGCATGCTCACCATATAAGCAGGCCACCACGCCGGCCTGGTTCTTGATGTGAGTTCTGGGGATCTGGACTCCTGTCTTCCTAGCCCCACAGAAACGTTCTGACCACTAGATAGGAGCCTCCTGGTCTGCAGACAAGTTAGTGGAGCCCTTGGCCTTTTTCTCAGAGCCAGTCCTGCCTCCATTCTGTCTTGAGGAAAAAGAACTTTTCACAGTGCCCCTTCAGACCAGGGCTTTGTTCACATACTCCTAAACACAGCTCTTGGTTTTTGGTTTGGTTTAGTTTGTAGGACAGGATTTTGTGTATTCCAGGCTGGCCTCTGATTTGCTCTGTAGCTGAGGATGGTTTTGAACTTGTGATCATCCTGCTTCTGCCTCCTTGTGCTGGGATTTCAGGTGTGCACCACCACACCCAGCATACGAGATGCTGAGGGACCAAACTCATACTGAGCCGGCATTCCACCAGTTAAGCTGCATCTGCAGCCCAGCCTTCGGTCTTTAAAGAATCTTTGTTGGAGGTTGATTTGTAGGGGCTGTGATTATCAGAACATATGTTAGAGAGCTATGGAAAAATAAATGTGAGATTCGGGGCCTCATGTTCTCCCATTGATGGTAAATGTTCATGAGATGTAGAGACGTAATGCAAATAATGAGCTTTTCATGTTGGGATTTGTGTATCTGTGTGTCTGTGTATGTTTGTCTGTCTATCGTAATTTTTGCCTTAGGTGTTTTCTGGTGTAGAATCCTGGCTTGCGAAATATAAGGCCTTACTCGTTTGTCCCAGAGCAGGATGCTGTATGTGTCTATATGTGTCTGTGGGTGCCCTGCACAGAGCAGTGATGCACCTTCTGGTGTTACTCAGAGATGGCTGGCCATGTGCAAGGGTTCGCTTCTTTCCTGTGTCCCCTACCATGCTCTGGCACTGTCGTATCAGTCCCGGGAGACTGCCTTTGCTGGCCCTCCGTCAGGTGAAGAGGCCTGGCTTCTCCTCCCACTGGGTACCCATTGCCTTTGAGTCAGAGGTGAGTGCTTACCCCTGTCTTTCCTTGGGCTGCCTCACATCGTGGGGGTGCTGGCCGCCCCAGCCCGGCAATCAAGGCCAAGTGAGCGAGGTGTGGTGGTGGTTGCCTCTTCTGAGACCTTTGGACGGCCTAACCCAGATGCATCTATTTTTAGGTTGGGCTTGCTGTGGTTAGAGGGTCGCTGTTGCAAGGCTGTGACCCGCATGTGTTCAGTTGTTTTCCTGAGGTGTCCCAGGGTGTCTGTGGGTTAAACACTTCATTCGGCTGGGTGGTAGTGGTGGCTCATGTCTTTAATGCCAGCACTCCAGGGGGAGAGGCAGGTGGGTCTCCGTGAGTTCAAGGCTGGCCTGGTCTACAGAAGGAGTTCGAGGACAGCCAGGACTACATGGAGAAACCTCTCTTGGGAAAACAAAAGCAAACAAACAAAAAGACTCAGTTAAAAGTTAGTGTGAAGGGGCCTAGAGAACAAAGGGGCAGCAGGCTTAATGGGGACAGATTATGTGAGTGTGACATAGAAGAGAGACTTGAGCCTCTTACCAAAATATTTATCAGAGTACACAGAGGACTCCGGGAGTGTTGGCACCAGAGCAGACATGTGCCTCAATTGTGTGTGTGAGGGCAGTGATGAAGGCTGGCACCAGCACTTTGTGCTGGACATGGAAAGGCACAACAGCCTGCTGTGGAAAGCAGAGGGTAGCATATTGAAGTGGCGAGGGAAACTGGAGCCCAAGCACTTGGTAGCCATAGTCAGAGCTGCTTAAGATTCAGGGAAACCTTCAGGGCCACAGGACTGGGGTGTGTATGTGTGTGTGTGTGTGTGTGTGTGTGTGCGCGCGCATGCATATGTGTGTGATTGTGCCTGGCACCAGGTTGAGTATATTTTAAGTGTGAGGCTCTGGGGAGTTAGGAAAGAAATGAGAAAAACCATCGCTCCCACTGGAGAACATATGGAAAGAAAAGAGAAACGGTGGAAGTTTCTCTTAAGACCTTAGAGTAAAGGTGCCCAGGAGGGGTAGGGGGTCCTTAGAGGAAGGGAAGGAAAGGCAGTCACGAGCTGCCACTAGCACATTCAGGTGGAAATGCCAGCTTCCCATGGTTGTCTGGGTGAGAACCACAGGGTTGAGAAGTCAAGATGGAGAGGAAACCGTCTGATGCCCGTGGACATCATTCTAGCTGTTTTAGAATTCTCCCTCATGCATTAAAGCTGGCATATTTATGGGACAGTGATGCCCATGCCTCCCTTTGATTCTTAGAGATGATGTATACGTCAGTGCTTATGTGTATGTATATGTACCATGTGTGTGCCAGTATGCTCAGAGGCTAGAAGAGGGTCTGAGATCCCCTGGAACTGGGCTTAAAACAGGTGTGAACGAACCAATATGGGTACTGGACACCAAACCCAGGTCCTCTGCAGAAGCAGCAAGTGCTCCTAACTACTGAGCCATCTCTCTAACCCTGTCTTAGATAGGGTTTCTGTTGCTACAACAAAACACCATGACCAAAAAAGCAAGTTGGGGAGGAAAGAGTTTATTTAGCTTACACTTCCAGATCATGGTCCATCACTGGAGGGAGTCAGGGCAGAAATGCAAACACGGCTGGAACCTGGAGGCCAGAGCCGATGCAGAGGCTGTGGAGGGTGCTGCTTACTGGCCTGCTTCCCATGGCTTGCTCAGCCTGGTTTTTTATAGAACCCAGGACCACCAGCCTGGGGATGACATCACCCACAGTGGGCTGGGCCTCCCCCTTTGATCACTAATTGAGAAAATGCCTTAGAGCTGGATCTCATGGAGGCATTTCCTCAACTGAGGCTCTGATGACCCTAGCCTATGTCAAGTTGACACACACAACTAGCCAGTACAACCCCCAAGCTTGTTTTGCTTATTTTTTTGTTTTTGTTTCCAAGTAGAAATGAATTCTGCTAGCCCAGTCTTGTCTCCTGAATTTTAGGGTTACCCTACTCTTTACAGTTCTTTCTCTTCTTTGCCTTTATTGGTAAAAGAAGGAACAGGACCTGGTTTGTGCCTGGCCAGGAACTAATTTAGACAATTTAAAAGGTGAAGGTCATTTTACCCCTGAGAAGGAAGATGAAGCACTCTTCCATCCCTGCTCTTGATGATAGACTGACCCAGGAGATGATTGAAAGTCTCTCTGCAACTCTGGGCGGGTGTTACATGTCTCTCTTCCGGAGGAAATCCTGGGTGATGTGTGATTCTGTTCCGCCCTTGTCAAGTACCCAGTGGCCTGATTGGAGCTGGCAGCCCCTCTGGGGGCCCCTCAACACTGACTTCTGAGTCCTTTAACACTGCTGCTCACCAAAGTTCCATCTCTTTTTCCCAGTTTCCCTGTTGTCACTTTCAATTAAGCCTGGAACTTCTGGAGCCAGGAAAGCTGTGTGTAGTCTGGCTAGTGATGTTCATAAGCTGAAATGACAGAGGAAACTGAGATGTGAACAAACCGGCCATGATAGGATCCTTGATCAATGCATACCTTGTGGCCACAGCCACACTGTAACAGTAATGTAGCCAAAGCTTGTCAAGAGCATTGTCGTCTGTCTGAGGAGGTTTAATAGTTACTTATCACTCCATAGCTAATAAGCAGGGGCAGCTTCGGTTACTCCTAGTCATTTGGTGGAGCTCACGTTTTGTTTTTGTTTGTTTTTCTTGAGAAGTTAAGCATCGAGCATGTATTTGCAATATATGCCCTTCCTTAACACTGCTAACGCCTCCTTCACAAACGCTTCCTACCAGAAAGTTACATTTGCTATCACTGAAGGCCCACGTGTTTCTTCTGTTTTTATTCTGTTACTTTTCTAAGACAGAATTTTGCTACATAGCCTTGAATTGGCTGCATTGCCCAGGCTGGCACTGAGCTAGGTCCTTCCGGCTCAGCCTCAAGGCTGGGCTGGCACTGCAGTTGTGTCCCACCGAACCTGGCTACCCATTTTCTTAGTTGAGTACAAACCACAGTGGCGTGATCCTAGTGTTCCTCCGGAGTCCCAGCAGGTTGACGCCTTCGCCACAGTTTGATTGGCAGACTTTGTATTGTTTCTGGGCAGCAGGCACACTGCTAGGCCCTTTGTTTTCCAGCTGCTTTAGATAAGGTTTAAGACCTGGAAGTCACTCTCGACTCATTCCCATGGGAAATCGCCTCCAATTATTTCTAGAAATTCTTCTTGTGGGAAGGAAAGGGGAGAAACAAATAACTGATTGTTTGGAAGCCCACGGAAAGAGGTTTACGTACACGACCCAACTTCCTCAGCAGCTTCAGAAAGCTTTGGGTTTGTGAGTCAGGTTCCCACAACCACAGACGAGTCTGTGATTCCAGGGAGGCTCTGCCAAATAAAGGCGATAAGCACCTTGAAAGGATAGCTCTGAGCCCAAACATGTCACCTTAGTCAAAGAGAAGAGGCTCAGAAGAGGAGAGCTGACCAGTGTGCCTGGAGGATGGGGATGGGCGGGGTGGGGCTTTTCTGTGTAGAGTTGAGATTTAAACCAAGTATCCTATGCTAAAGGAAGAAGAGGTCTAACAACAGACGAGGATGTGGGAGAAGAGAACATTTTGGGAAGCTCTCAGGAATATTAATAAATGCAGTGCAAATAGGCAGGAGTGGGAACTCCATAAAAGGTTTGGACACAGCGGATAGCGGAAGAGCCAGTTAACAGCGCTTTCTAAACCTATTTGCTCAGTCTTTCTTGCATAGAGAACATCTCCCTTAATGATATTTTACAGAATCTATTTTTAGAAAAACTAGATTAAGATCATTAGGAAAATGAGAAAGAGCCCTTAAGAAGGAAATTGAAAAAGACAGCCAAAACCAGGGCCAGTGATGGCTTGGCGGATGGAAGCACTCTCCACTAACATGACCTGTGCAGGCCTGGAACCCACCTACAGGTGAAAGGAGAGAAGAAAAGCGACTCCATGAGGTTGTCCTCTGCCTCCACAAGCACTCCACGCTATGTGCATAGCCCGGCACGTGTTACACATGCCGTGAGCACACAACACTGAAAATCAGTTTTTAAACAGCAGATGATGGGTTTTGTCCTATTTTCTTGTTTCTTTACTAGACATTAGGAGTATGCAGAGTCCTATCAGGAAATAGAGCAAATGCCACATGGCCGGTACAATGGCTAAGCTAGTAAGGGTGCTTGCCACCAAACCCAGTTCAGTCCCCCGGACTCACGTGTTGGAAGGAAGAACCGACTCTTGCAAGTTGTCCTCTGACCTCCCCATTTGCATGGCGACACATGCGTGCAATAAATAAACAAATGTCGTTTATAAAATTTTGAGTAATCATGAATGCCGGAGAGGAAAGCACTTCCCAGAAGGCATGTAGAAGCTTCGAACCCCGCCACGTGCTGTGTGACTCGGGGAAGCGTTTGGGGAGTTTGGATCTGTGTTTGTTAGAAAGGGCATACTGCCTGCAGTTCCCTGGTGATGTCTGCTGCATTTGTGTGACCTGTTTCTCGCTCGTCCACTTAGGGTTTTTGGCACCCCGCCAGCATTTACGCTCTTAGCCCTGGCGTGGGAGGCATTCACAGCATAGGGTACAGAAGTGCTGTAGGAACCCACGTGGCACATGCTATCAATGGCTCTTTGTTGTAGTCGGCTGTTTCACGTGTTGTGAGATATTTAGCACTATCTCTGGCTTCTACCGCTAGACACCAGTAGCAGCCCCTCCCGCCATCCAGTTATAACAACTAAAGAATGTTTGCAAGTGTTCCTTGTTAAAGACCACTAGCAGCTGGCAGTGTAAGTCAGTGAAAGAACACTTACTTGGTATGCATGGGGTCATGGGTTTGATATCCAGTATGCACTGTGTGTGTGTGTGTGTGTGTGTGTGTGTGTGTGTGTGTGTGTTCATGCACATGTCCACAAATGACTGACTGAAGGTGCTCGTGGAGGTCAGAGGAGGGCACTGAATCCCCTAGAGCTGGAGTCAGAGGTGGTTGTGATGTGGGTTCTAGGAAGCATGCCTGAGACCGCTGGAAGAGTGGTTCAGGCTCGTAACCCCGAGCTGTCTGTTTCTCCAGCCACCGTGCACATGTTTCCTAATTGGGCTAAATCAAGAATGGTCTTAGATGCTGTATGAAGAAGTTTCAAACTGATCTATCTATATGTTCCCCAGCAAGTACTTCTGTGTACAAGATAGAATGGAGGGGTGGACACCAAGGAAGTGAGAAATAGAAATCAGGGCCTTAAAATGTGAAGGGGATACAAGGAGGAGAGAAAGATTTAAGAAGTGGGGCTCACGTAGAAGAGCAAGGGTGACTCACGAATTGAGTGGCAGTGTGGCAATGATTGGAAGAGGGAACACGCAGGAGGAACGTGTTTGAGGAAGAACATGATGGGTTTCACTTTAGGGCAGGACGGGCTCTTGTATCTATTGGACATCCCAGGAGAGGTGGGCAGGAGCTCGGAGGAGAACTGGCCACTGGGAGTCAGCTCGCCCTTAGCCGCTGTAACTGTGGAGACAGAGGAGATCTAACCCAGAGACTAGGCGGCAGGGCAGCTGGAGAGAGGGCGTTGAGTGCTAGTCTGAGAGCTGGACCGTTCTCACAGCCGAGAGACTGATCTACGTCCAGGGAAGGGCTAGCAGGATGGTAGTGTCAGTGTGCCAGATGCTGCCAGATGTGAGGAAGGCCAGGGGGTGCAGGCTGCATGCCGGCTTGAGGAGGGGACTGTGGACACGTGGAATTTTCTCTAGGTGCTTATAGGCTCTGCATTCGGGGAGTAGCTGCCAGCGCTAGCTCCTGAGCTGAGTCTCTGAGTGTGCGGGCCACGGCTCTCCGGCTTGGATGAATGGATAAGCAAGATGTACCATGAGCATGCAACAAATTCGCCATCCTCCTCGATGCTTCCACCATTTTGGTGCTGTGGTCAGTGCTGCTTGTGTGTGGAGGGGTTAGTGTAGAAGCAGGTACATGTGAACACGTGTGTACGCACACCTGTGGAGGTGAGAAAACCTCAAGTGTTATTCTTAAGGCACCCACCACCAAGGGTCATGTATGTGTGTTCCCAAATACATAAATACAATCTGCTCAGTCTGTTTAGTGTTGAATATACACATATATATGTGTACACACATATTTGTATTATATGTGTATCTATGTGTGTATGCATATATATGTGTGTATGTATTAGATGACCAGTTAGGGAGCCAGTCCCTGGGAAAGACTGTTTTTCTACTCTCAGCATCCCTCAGTTGCTGTATAGTTCTTTGTATATGGGTAAAGCCCTATGAAATTTCTTCCATCCATGTTAAAATGCTTATCCATTTTGTGCTTATTCAGGTCCTGTTTAGGCAACCAAGTTGCTGAGATATCATGGGTGAAGCGTCCCTGTCATTTGTAGGAGACGCAACCACATAGCAAATTTTCCAATCCTCTGGCTCTTACAATCCTACGAAGTCCTGTATTCGAATCTCGGCACTCCCACCAGGGAAGCTTTCTTACCTCCCTGGGCCTTTTGTCATATCCACACAGTGAGAAGGCATGAGGAAGTGGTCTTTAGGGTACCTCTCAGCTCACCAGGGTGAGAATTTAGTAGTTCCTGATCTCGGGAACCAAGGTGGGCTTATTCCACTACCACAGGAAGGCGGTGAGGGCTTACCTCAGGAGCCAGGCCTGGCCAGGTGGCTTGTGCACAGGTTCTCGCACTCGCTACAGGGGCAGCTTTGGAGTAAACACTGCAGCAGTTCCCCTGGAAGCAAAACTTCATGCTGTAGATTATCTGGTCTCTGATGGGAAAATGTGTCAAAGAGGTGGGGAAACTGGTTTTACCATAGATTTTTGGCAGCCCTCACAAACTAATAGAATATTCAACAGACACAATTTACTTGTCACTATAACTGAAGTTTATTCACGGGCCAAGAACATGTTGACCCCATTTCCGCCACTGCTTTAAAAAAATA
Organism: Psammomys obesus; assembly: GCF_907164565.1. Taxonomy (NCBI): domain Eukaryota; kingdom Metazoa; phylum Chordata; class Mammalia; order Rodentia; family Muridae; genus Psammomys; species Psammomys obesus. The sequence goes on from NW_026585987.1 coordinate 3,448,074, forward strand.
AATATAAGGACTAGGCTTCCTTCTCATGGTAAACTCAGTGTAGGAGAGAGGGCTCTCCCGGAAAGGGAGGGGAAGTCCGCCACACAGTCAGCTCTCTAGCCCCTGGGCTGCTTGTCAGACACAGGCAATTGGATGCTTGCCCTCCTGTGGTCCTACCTGACCCACCAGTGAACAGCACAAGTGGCCCAGACTGAAAAAATATATCATGTAGGTATTTTTCAAAGATGTGATGGGCTATGCAGAGGACTAGAACTCACTTGGAGGATGTGTGAAAATGCAGTTTCCTTTGGAGAGCCTTTTTTTGTTTTTGTTTTTGTTTTTGTTTATGTTTATCTTGTAGCTCTGGCTGTCCTGAAAATCACTATGTAGACCAGGCTGGCTTCAAATTCAGAGAGATCACCTGCCTACTTTGTTGTTTGTTGTTAACTTAAAAAAAAAATTGTTTATTTAAAAATATGTCTGTTTTACCTGAATGCATGTCTGTGCTTGCAGAGGCCAGAAGAGGGCATAGGGCCCCTGGAACTGGACTTAAAGGCAGGTGTGCACTGCTGTGTGGGTGCTGGGAACCGAACCCTGGTCCTTTAGGAGAGCAGCTGGTGCTCTTAACCACTGAGCCATCTCTCCAGCTCCAATATACTAAGATTCTTAAAATAGTTTTGAAAATTGAACTTCTGAGGTGACTAAAAATAGGTTATGACCGTATATAATTAGTAGGGGTTTGTGTGTTTATATTGGAGGAAATTCTACCATAAATGGAGAAATTGGGAAGATGTAAGTCTTGACGTTTTGGAAGTGTGGCCTGAGAAGAACAACTAGGGAACAAAAGGTGCCTTCCTTCTGTTAAAACCTGAGTGTGGCTAGAGAGAGTTTGTTAACATTGCCGTAACAACACCTCACTTCCTTTTGAATAGTTCATGTGCACTTTCAAACTTAGAGCTCAGGCCTTGGGGCTGCCAACACCTTCGCTCTGGCTGGACTTCCAGAAACCCCTCACTTCACTGTAAAATAAAGCTATTTCCGTATAGTAGAAATCATGGTGTGTGTGTGCTGGTTTGGGGGAGTCTATTTTGTAAAGTTGTGTTTCCTGGTAAAGTCCAGAAGAGAAACCAGATCACCTCTGCAGCTAGATGTCCTAGAAGGGCCATGTGCTCTGTTCTCTGATCAGCCGTCTTTGTATTTGACAGATGGTCTGAGACAGAAGATGGGATTATCTGGATTAGAAAAGAGAAAAGTGCAGATTTGCTGTCATGGTAACAAGTAGCCCATTTATTTATTTATTTATTTATTTGTTTGTTTGTTTGTTTGTTTATTTGTTTGTTTGTTTGTTTGTTTATTACACTGTCAGAATTCATTTAATGGGTTTTTGTTTTTTGTTTTGTTTTGTTTTGTTTTTCCTACAATTTAGCAGGATAACAGATGAGTTTGAGACTCAGACCAGACAGGGGATATTTGTTTCCTGGGCAATCCCAGTCACACCACCAGCCATGAGCAGCTTCTGGCATTTTCAGTCTTTGTGCTTTCATTATTTCCACCTTTGCCCAAGTCATCTTGTTTCTCATGGACCACCATTGTATGGCCAATGATGGACTGTTCTCCTGAGAGTGTGATCACACAACCTTCAGGGGACACATTGACCACACCCTCCTTTCCAGCAGTCACATTGCCCAAGCCTCTAACATGCCTCTTTTGACCTACTGGTCGGTCATGTTTGCCCAAGTCTCCAACATGCCTCTCTTGGCCTACTGGTCCGCCATGTTTCTTGGAGTGAGGATTAAAATGAGGCCCTGCACTGGTACAGTCTTGTGTATTATCCCCAAACTGATGGGCATGGAACCCATGCTCGCCTTCAGTCCATCCTGTGATTTGTCCTGACACCACAACTGGCTCACTGCTGCTTGCCTTCTGCTCAAAGTGGGTGGTGCCCTGCACTGGACTGTCACCCTTGAGCATGCAAATACCCGTCATCACCATGCTTGATGCCTGTAGCAGCCTCAGGATCTAAGGTGGGCGAAAAAAGCAGGCGACGTCACAGGAAACACAGGTGCAAAACCCCAGGTAGCCCTTCTTAACCGGTGTGTTTCATTATAAAACTCCCACTTTTACATCCATTTGAAAGTGTGTTGTGTTTTAAAACCCCTTTTAGTGTCTAAGAGTGTATGTGTGCACATCCAGAGTCAGCAACACTAGCTGGCCATTGAGCCCCTGAGACCCACCTGCCTCTGCCTCCCTCGCCAGCTCCAGCAGTTACAGATGTGTACCACCTACTGGCTTTTACATGGCTGCTGGCATTCCCAACTCAGCTCCTCAGACTTAGCCAACACCTTACCCACAGACCACCCCCCTTGGCCCTTTAAAGTACAAAGTATCCTTAGCTCCTTATGAAGCGCTAGGTCACCGAATGGAAAGTTTCTCAACTCATTTCCTGGTGTCACATTTTCAGTGGATGTGAAATACACACTCGGTATATTTTTGTCGGTTCATGCCTGAAATCCTGAGTCTACCTCTGTGGTCCGTACCATAAGCTGTACTCTGCTGAGGGCAGAGCTGACGTACAGAGGGACTCCTCCCATGACTGCTGCCGGGGGCTGGGTTTCCCCCAGTACTATCCCCAAATTAAACTGGTTCTTAGCAGCCTGGATTTCACACACTGGCAGAGCCATGTTTGGCTCACTCCTTCCCAGACACAGCTTAGCTGGATGTACTCATAAATGAAAAATGATCTGAGTGCTGCGGGTGGGTGGGGCCCGGAGCTCCGCAGGTGAAGCCGGAGGAAGGTCTCTGTGCTCAGCAGAGCATGGAGCGCTGGCAGGAAGTCAGAGCACGCAGCGGCATGGCTCACGCTTTTTGTGGATAGTTAGTAACCCTCTGTGAAGACCTGAATGGAGAAGGGAAAGAAAACACGCCGAACTTTGGCAACTGGCCTGGGCGAGTGGCTGCTGGAGCACAGTGGAGAGAGTTCAGCCGACCAGTTCACGATGCAGGTAGGAAGGAGGCATGAGAGCCAGTGAGAGTCTTAGGTCTTCCCTAGCCACAGCTTTTGACTCAGGTGGCTTTTTATTATTATTATTAAGTATTTGAGAAATAGACAAGAAATGACACGAGTGGACTCAGCCTGCAGGGTGCCGATGCTGCTCGAGAAACTCTGATAACCCTGACGGTCTCAGGTTAAGGATAACTTAAAAATGAATCACGTAAGATCACGCAGCGTGTAAGTTAAAACCAGCTCTTAAATTGTCGGATGATAAATAGCAGGCACTGTTTTAGAGCAAATACTTGGAAAATAGTTGATCAGAAATTGATTTTCAGGCTTGAAAAAAAAATTGCTACATTCTTATAGTTCAGAACCAAAGAGGGGCTTGCTAATTCTTTCTGGCATTTGTGCTCCAGGAGGTGGATGGCTCACAGCTGGGGAAGGGGCAGAAAATGACTGAGATCCAGAGCAGAACGCCAGTGTGCTGGTGTTTTCACCGTGGAGGCAGTCCACCTCTGCTTAGCCTCTAAGTCAGAAAGGGAAATCACTGAGAAGATACAGTGTGGACCCTGAATGTGTGTCAGAGCGAGGGGGTAGACGGAGGGCTGGCAGCTGTCACAGTGATGTCCTCTCACCCAGAAGCAGGGAATGTTCTACTGGGGCCAGCGTGGCTGCAGCCACACAGGAGGAAGGTGGAAACATTTGATTTGTGTCTCCTGTGGTGGTAGCCAATCTCAGAACACCCTCTCTGTTGTGGAGGCATGGGACTGGTGATAAAGAGAAACAAACAGAAATAAAATTCTGCTCGGCCTGAGGAAACATTTCCAGACCTTGCTTCTCCTACTGTTTCGGGGCTGAACTGACATGGGTTTCCTCCTCCAAGAAGAGGCTGGAATACTGTGGAACTGAACCGACCTGGGGTGGGTTAGAGATGACATGTGTGGTTGCCATGAGGTGAGCCTCGGAGGTAGGTAGGTAGAGAGCTGCAGCCTGGATTTGAGAGTTCTTTGCTCGGAACTTGGAAGGCTACAGGCCACAGAGCTGTGTCTGAGAAGGCAGTGGTGGGAGCTGCTTCGGGGGCTGCAGACTGGCAGGCTATCCCCCAGGGCCAGTAGTGACCACGTTTTAAGTCTTGTATTTTAGGCCGAAGGGAGCTGGGCAGCCACACCTTATGACTGTCCCGTTCCCATGCTGAATGCTGCTCAGCATTCCACAGCTAGCATGTCTGGAGAGCGAGGACAAGGGAACGCTTCAGAGGCTTTTAGGAAACCTCTCGCTCCTGCCCTCCTGCCAAAGCCTTGCTCTGTCTTGTCTGGGTTTGACTCCCACCTTTCCTTCAGACTGATCCTGCCCCAGGTACTCTGGGTAGTGACCTGATCTGAGCGAAGGAACCAGCTCTTTCCCAGGGCCCATTAATGAAAGAAGTTGGGTCAACAAACTATGGCCCAAGGGCCAAGTCCTGCTTGTTCTAGCTTGTTTTTTATGTGGCCTGGGAGCTAAGAATGTGTTTCTACATTTTAAAGAGTTGGAGGAACAAAAGCAGAGACTTCCGGCCCACAACACCTGAAGTATTTGCTCTCTGACCCCTTAGGGGAAAGTCTGTCTTTTAACACCCCCGTTTCTCTGTATATTTGATCAGTGTGTATAGCCGATTGACACAGCTCTTCACATGTTCAATACTTTGAGTAGGCTGTTGTTTTGGAGGCTGTTTCTTGGTCTGTGTTAAAGGCACTGCTGGCTCCAAAAGTGTTGTGCTGTAGGTTCAGTGTCAGGAAGTTGAAGAACGAATGACAGGGCTCTAATCGACGGCAAAGCTCGTTGAGTGGACTATGTGGGGTATGGTTGGTTTTGCGTCTCTCCGTGGCTTGTGAGCCACAGAAGCAGCCATGTGTTGACTGAACCGTGGAATCACTTCTTTCACCAAGTCAGTCCTGGCCAGACATTTGGCGTTGCCACTCAGAAAAGAAAAGATGCTTTCTATAATAAAATGTGTGTACATGTGTGCACTATGGGTAAGAAGTTAACTGAATATGGCTTCTCATTTGGAACAAGGTTTCCTTATGAGTCCCTCAGAAACACTTGGTGAAAGCCTGACAGCCTTCCCATGAGCACCCAGTTCTGTACGTCACACAGTATTTCACTGTTACTGTCATAAGGGAAAAGGAAAACCCAGTGACCTTGCTTATGTTCATCTTGTGTCAGAACTGCAGGCCTGGATCCAGAGCTGGCTTCTCTAAGTGGCTCATTGTCCGCTGCAGAAACATAGGAAATCTTTCATGAGGAGTTCCCAGTATGAAAAGGAAAATGAAATGCCTGAGATTAAACTTCTTTTCACCAGGACATTTCAATCATCCATCCTCCTCCTCCAGTATTTGAAAACTGAATGTTGTCAGTGAAGAAGGGTGGGGTGGAGCTTAGCTTGACAGATGAAAACAAGTGAGGAAGGGTAAAAACATGAACACTACAGTCCCTCATGGGAGGTAAAGCCTGGGAACAAGATGGCGCCTGTAACCCCTGAGGAGTCAGGTTGTTGGAGCCAAGAGGGGTGGGTCATTAATCCTCCCTGGGAGCAGGCAGAGCCTCGCCTGTGTTTAGCAAAGGGGTTGGCTCTGAATTTGGAGATTAAGCAACCTGCTGTTCCTGTATGCACTGGAATTTCAGACAGTCAGAAACCTACTTTGCATAACTGTTGCAACTCTACAGAAAGCCGAGGCACGGAGCTGGGGCACCCAAGGCAGTGCAAGAAGCTTGCCCAGAAAGTCTGGGGCTCTGTGGCTATTCTTGGTGGGGTGGGTCAGCTTCTGTTCCCAGAGGGCCTCCTTTATGTGAGTGACAGTATACATAAGAGATCCTTGGCCTGCCTGATATCTCAGAGTTGGAAGGAGGCTTTTCACTTCCTGTCTTAAAGACATGGATACAGGTGGGGCCCTGGAAGCCATGAGTGACTTTATTGAGCCAACTCATTCCAAGATGTCACTAAATGTTTGGCTGTGGCATCTCATTGGAGACCCCCTTTGGCTTTTTAAACAGGGCTTAAATTTGACGTCTATTTATTGTTTTGTGTGTGTGTGTGTGTGTGTGAGAGAGAGAGAGAGAGAGAGAGACAATGAGACACACACATAAAATAAATTCGTTTTTAAAAAAGTTGCGTAAACCTACCGGAGAGAACAACCAAGCCAAATAGAATTGATGATTTTGAGTATGTGAAAGTTTGCCATCAAAAGGGAATCAACAGTGTCACAGCCCAGTAAGCAGCAGAATAGACTTGCCTAGCTCTGTCTCCTAAATACCTGTTCCCCCTTTTAAGATGAAGGCCTTCCAGTGTATTTCTGTGTATTTCCTGCAGTAGGGACAGTGCAGGGTCCTTCTAGCAGGGACTCCATGACTGCTGTGCCCTCTCTCAGGAGATGGAAAGCAAGATGGCGGCCTTCCTGCCCACTGACCTGGCATCTACACTGTCACACAGAGGGGAAGAGCACATAGGATAGATCTTTTGGTGGCTTTGTGGCCCCCACTGGCATAGCTACCCCCCTCCCCCGTTGCTTTGATTTAACTCCACCCAGGTGAGACACACTGAGATTCCCTCTGCAATGAGGTAGGCCCTGAAAGCAGGTGACAGGGGACTCTGGATCTGCCTTCCCTGTCCTGATTTCTCCCTGAACCATCAGTTCACCTGCATTTATATGACAAGACCAAAGGTGACTGACTTCTCTTGTCTGACGGAAAGAGCTACAGTTTTAGTAATATCAGGGTTTAGAGCACTGGTTCTCAACGTATGGGTTGCAACCCCTTTGGGAGTGGAATGACCCTTTTAAGGGCATCACCTAAGACCTTCAGAAAACTCAGATACTTGAATTATGATTCATAACAGTAGCAAAATTATAGTTATAGAGTAGCAACAAAATAATTTATGTTTGGGGGGTCATCACCACAACATGAGGAACTGTATTAAAGGGTTGCAGCATTAGGAAGGCTGAGAACCACTGCTTTAGAGTCTATTTAACATGGGGTACAGGAGGACCCATTTCTCAGCTTTCTAACTTCAACACTGATTCCCCTTCTCTCCCCTTTCTCACAGAGGAAAGGAACCAAGTTACAAGTTGGTAGAAGGTGACTTAGGAGAAAGATCCAGGGTGGCCCTTGAGAATCTGTTTGGTCCTAAGCCTCTCTTTTTCAGTCAGACTCCGGGGGACAGAACACAGTGGTAGGTTGACTTTAAGGACCTGGTCAGGCCTAGTCTCAAGACTTCATCTCACACCCAAAATTGGGTTTTTTACAAACTGTTTGCCTCACTTCCACAGTTAACCACTGAGCATCTACACAAGTGGAAGGCCCTGAGACAGGGTGAGCAAAAGGGAATGCAAGTGTGGCAGGCATGACTTCCCCTTGGGACCACAGGTCCCAGAGTCTGTGATATATTCTTTCTCTCTTGCCCTTTCTTCCTATTTCTGCCCCTTTGGAGGAAGTGTTTTTATGTTGTCCTGCCCTCCCAGCTCATCGCCAATAGTAGGGTCACTCATGTTTGACTAGCCAAATTCCACTTTGCCTTCAGCTTACAACATTTAGACCTAAGTTAGCCAGGCAGCTGCCTGTAGGGTAGAAAGAGTACTACCAACTGCTGGCACAGCCGCCGGCTCTGGAAAATATCACATGAATCTTATTGTAACAGAAGCAAAACAGTTTTGGCAGAAGAGCAATAAAGACCTGGAAAGGAAACAAACAAATTACTTCTAAGTGCTGCAAAGGAAAAAAGGTGGTTAGCAGAAAGGGTGCCATTCAGATGTGGGAGGCACAGGTCACAGCTTGCTTGGCTTCAGTGGGTTGTTCAAGTGAGCCAAATAGTGTAAGAGAGAATGAAACACTAGCGCTGAGAAGCAGAGACCTGGGCACGTCTTGGTGCCTGTGGGCTTTTATTGGGGTCCCTCTGGCCTGACCAAACTCTGCAACCAACCTTGTTGAAATCCTGACACATTAATTGAATAATATATAAGATGTTCTCTTTTGTTGTTGTTATTCTTTGAAACTTTCATTGATGATGTGCTAGCTAGTCGTCTGTCATCTTGACACACAGAGTAGAGCTATCTGAAAGGAGGGAACCTTAACTGAGAAAATGCCGCCATAAGATCTGCTGTACGGCATGTTTTAAATTAAGTGATTGATTTGGAAGGGCCCAGCCCATTGTGGGGCCATCTCTGGGCAGGTGGTCCTGGGTTCTATAGGAAAGCAGGTTGAGCAAGCCATGGGGAACAAGCCAGTGAACAGCCCCCCTCCATGGCCTCTGTATCAGCTCCTGCCTCCAGGTTCCTGGCCTGTTTGACTTCCTGCCCTGACTTCCTTCAGTGATGGACAGTGCTGTGGAAGTGTAAGCAGAATGCCCCTTTCCCTCCTCAGCCTGCTTGTCGGTCATGGTGGTTTGTCACTGCAATAGAAACCCTAACTAAGACAGATGTGTACGTTTCTTAGCCAGCCCCGCCCACCCACTCCTCCTACCTCTCCTGGACCCCTTAATGTATTTCTCTTCTGTGTTTCTCCTCTTCCCTCCCCCTGCAACCCATTGATATTAGAAATTCTTACTAGCTTAGTTGGCTTATTAGTTTGTGGCTGATTGTTTTGTTGTTTGTTTTTGAGAAAGAGTAACTCAGGTTGGCCTCAAACTCACAGTGTAGCTGAGGATAAACTGGAATTCCTGGCTCTTCTGGTTCTAGCTCCCAAAGCTAGGATTACCCAAGCATGCCACCACCGTACTTGCCTATAAATAGATATCCTAAATTGGTTTGTTAGGGTGGCAATAATTGAGTGTCACGTCTTAACTGTGAGTAGAGTTGGTTATTTCAGACTCTTAAGAGGAGGAATAAGCCAAGCTTGGTATATCATACTTGTAATTCTAGCAACCAGGAAGCTGAAGCCAGAGAATCATCATGGGTTCAAGGCCACCCAGAGCTATAGGAACAGAGTTTCAGGACAATCTGAACTATAGGATGAGGCCCTATCTCAACCACCCCCTGCTCAGACACATACACACCCTTTGAGTGATTTAGATTTGTTGTCCCCTGCACTCCCAAAGGCAAGGAGTCTATTGTCAATTTTAGGTCTGTTTTCCTGTGGGCTCTTCTCCCATTCCAGAAGCAACATCTAGGTCATGGTAAAACCTGAGAAGTCTCAAAGCCAAGGTCCCATGCCTTGCAAATAGTCACCTTTCTAAGCCAGTGACAGTGACTTTCCCAGTGCTATCTGCTGTAGTATGACTTACTATGACAGGTTCTGGTTATATGCAGGCTGCCTCCCAAGGCACTTCTGACTCTGACTGTTGCTAGGGTTATATTGTAGGGTTCTCTAGAGAAACAGAACCAAGAACGTATGTAACTGTAAGAGTGAATTTATGAGATGGGCTCACATGATCAGCCACGATAGCCATCCGCAGCAGAGAGCCAGGGAAACCTGCAAACGAAGCATAGAGTTCAAGTCCAAGAGCCCCAGTAATGCTCCTGTGCAAGCTAGGACCCAGAATCTGAATCCATGGCAATAGCAGCAGAAAGAACACAGTTGCCCCAGAAGAGAGGCACAAGCAAGAGCAAATGTCCTGTTACACCTCCACCACATCCTCACCTCCATCACAGGGGTGGAGGGGTATACCCAAATCCAAGATGATCTTTTCGCTCAGTTTGCTGATGCCCATCAATCCTGGAAAACCCATCACAGACAGACACTTGCGGCCACATGCTTCCCTGAGGTTCATGGTAACCCTCAAGCCAAACGTGACAACCCAAATTAACCACCCCAGGGCATAAGCCCTGGAACCGAACCAGTATAGGGTAAGATGTTTGCATGATATTGTTTAGAAGTTCTTTCAGGTGAGCAAGCTTAACTAAGAGAAAGTTAATGTGAATGCTATCATTGTGTGTGTGTGTGTGTGTGTGTGTGTGTGTGTGTGTGTGCGCGTGTGCGTGTGTGTGTGTGTGCGCACGCGCGCACGCACGCCCTGCACGCAAGCACGTGTGTGCATACACATGTCTGGAAAGGAGGCGAGCTTCAGGCTGGAGCTGTTTCACGGTGCTCCCATGGACCTGGAACAGGACTGTTATTGTGTGTAAAAATCATTACATATAAGGCTGTGTCTCAATCTGTGGTTCTCTCTTCCCTCTTATAAACATAGGGCCCCAGCACTCCTGGGCTGTACTTTTCCTAAGAATGTCTTTTCGTAGCTGTGGCTAGCTCTGTACGAGTTCATGTGTCAGAGGCTCCTTGAGGCTGGAGTGAGCAGTTCCCCTTTGCTTTCGTGGCGCTTTGGATGAGGGGAAAACAGCCTGCGGGGCAGTTTCAGATGCCTCGGGTATGTGATTTTTGAAATGCAGAGACAAATCGATTTGGCTTCTTCCAGTAATGAATCTTATTTTGAGAACCACAGTTGACATGGCTAACGGGAGTGTCGCTTTCTCTCGATGAAGACACCCCCCCAAAAAAAGATGATTATGGTCTAAGAGACTGGAACCAGAAGGGACCGTTAAAAGCTCAGTGTCAGCCATTGCTCTAAAGCTACGGTTTGTTTGGAAGTAGCTATGCCGGGGGAGCAGCTCATTTCCTTTGAAGTGGGATTACTTGGGCTGTTCTGTGTAATGGTGTTCAGAGTGGCATGACATCTCCACTCCAGAAGTATTAGAAGGCAGCTTAGAGCTGGACCCTCAGTACCCACTAAACACACAGTGCTCATCACCGGGCTCATGTGGAGGAAGCCAGGTGAGCCAAGCCTATAGGGTCAATGCAGCACTATCCTAGGAGGAAATGATTAGATGAACTGAGTGATGAGTGTCTTAATTGGGTTTCATTGCTGTGAAGAGACAAATGACCACAGCAACTCTTATAAGGAACCATTTAATTGGGGCTGGCTTACAGTTCAGAGGTTCAGTTCATTGTTATCATGGCAGGCAGTATGGCCGCACGGCAGGCAGACATGGTGCTGGCAAAAGAGCTAAGAGTTCTACATCTGGATCAGCAGGTAGCAGGGAGAGAGACAGACAGACAGACAGACACTGGGCCTGGCTTGAATATCTGAGACCTCAAAGCCTACCTCCAGTGACACAACTCCTCCAACAAAGTGACACCTATTCCAACAAGGCCACACCTCCTAATAGTTCTACTCCCTATGGTCCTATGAGGGCCACTTTCATTCAGTTAATCACAATAGGAGTGATGATTGAATGAAAGAGTAAAAAAGTAGTGTTTCAAAAGCAGGTAACAGAGTCCATGTCAGCGACAGCACCGGCTCAGCTTACGAGGAAACGCACATGAAGACCAAACTGTGCATCGGTTACATATGTATAAGGAGCCTAGGTCCAGCCCGTGCTCTTTGCTTGGTGATTCCATCTCTGTAAGCCCTCATGGGTCTAGGTTAGTTGACCCTGTTGGTCTTCTTATAGTGTGCTTATCCCCTCCAGGTCCTGCTTTTCCTTCCCACTTTTCCACAGGACTCCCTGAGTTCCATGAGATGCTTGCTTAGCTGCGAGTCTCAGCATCTGATTCAATAAGCTGCTGGGGTACCCCCACTCTTCTACAGGACTCGCCCAAGCTCTGCCTAATGCTTAGCTATGAATCTCAGTTGCCTGGCCTCAGTGGATGAGGGTGAGCTCAGTCCTGATGTGACTTGATGTGCTGAGATGGGTTGGTGGTGGGGGTTCCCCTTTCCTGGGAAAAAGGGATGAGGAATAAGGGAAAGAGGGTAGGAGAGAGGGGGCTATGGTCAAGATGTAAAATGAATATATAAATTAAAAATAAATTTAAAAAATTTTAGCATTTCAACTTGTGGTAGGTGCAGACGCCATAGTATGATCCATCAGAAGTGGCCACACCTTTGCCAGAGTAGAACTGACACATTGTATTTGAAGCAGGTGTCCCTCAGTATCACCTAGGTTCATTCCTGTTTTGTCAACTAGTCCAGACACCTGTAATGCCAGCATTCTGAAGGCTGAGGCAGAAGGTTCTCAAGCTTGAGGCTGGCCTGTGTATTACTGGAACCCTGTTTCTCTGGGGTTGGGATGGGGAATAGGGGTAGGGAGTCCAATAATAAATTTGCTGTTATATCTTCAGATTTTATGTGTGAACCAAGTAGCACATCTGAGTTACAGTATTAATGTGCTTTTAAATATTCATGGCATTGTATCTCAATTTAATTGGTTTTCTTTGTAAATCTATGTAATATATATTTTTAATGGGACTGAAAAGATGGCTCAGCAGTTAAGAACATTTGCTGCTCTTCTTGAGGACCTGAGTTTGGTTCCTAGCACCCATATTAGGTTACTCACAACCATCAAGGGCTCAGACACCATCTTCATGCCTCCTTGCATATACAGTCTCTCCCTCTCCCTCTGTCCTTCCCCCCCCCTCACACACACACACATATGCACACACACAAATTTTTAAATACTGTTTACTAACTGACCAAGAAAAATCCAAACAAAATAGGAAGGAAAGAGGAAGAGGCCCCTATCTTAAATTCTACACTTCTTGGTGTGTGCTTACATTTCCATTTGTTGGACAAGAAAAATTTAACCAAGGACTCTATGGTATGCTCCAGCCCATGTTTTCAGAGGACCTTGGAAAAAAAGTTCTGTTTTGTTGTTTGTTTTTTGTTTTTTTTTTTCAGTATGTCTAGGGTAGGGCTGGACATTCTGCTTTTCTAACCAGTGTAAAGTAGCCTGGCTGTTGCCTACAACACAACGATCCAAATGAGGGCCTGACTTCCTGAAACTCACTTCCCATGGCTTGACTATATCTCAGTGTGGGTAATAGCTGCTTACCTGTCCTAAGCCTTGGTTACATGTGGAGATGCCCCAGCATGGGGACACATTGGCGGGAAGTCCCACAGCCGACCTCACCTACTCCGGAGGGCGTATGTTGCCTCATTTAGGGCCCAGAGCCATGGTCAACTTGAGACACCATAACTGGGCGGCGCAGGGTTTGTAAGGTAGGCTAGGCAGTGTGCACCTGTGTCTGCCCATGTGACTGATGACGCCTACACTCCTGCTGCAGCCGCAACCTCAGAGGGTTGTTCCCTGAGCTTTTCCGGACAGGTGTGCACCACATGAGCCGTGAACCGCGAAGCAACGCCTGCCTGACGCTAACTACCCCCACCCACAGGGAAGGAGGCAGCCTTACCCCTGGAACTGCGACACGTGTGCTGGCCAGATGCTCTACCCGAGGAGCACACTGGGTGGCTGCTTCCAGTGGGGGCATTTGATTAAGCTTATCATTAGATGGTACAAGCTGTAGATCTCTGTAGGGTGTTTGTAGACATTTAAGGGTAAGTTGGTTTGGTAGCAGGGTCTGGGGTGAACTTCCACAACCCAAGCAGATCTCTCTAATGATAGTGCTTCAGATCTGATGGGCATCTCCCCAGGGTGTAAGCCGGTGGCTTTGGTGAAACTACTTAGCTGACAGTCAGCTGTGGTTTCACAGTTTGGCTACGGATGTCCAGAAATCCAGTTTTGTCTGTACATTGGAAGTTACCAGCTGCTTGGAGACCAACTGACACTAATCAGGTCCCACAGATATTGGCGCCAGCAAACCCCAGCCTGGCTTACTTACAGATTCCAATAGGGGAAGAAACCTTCCCTGTGACTCCGTGTTTCTGCTGCCTTTCTTCTGTTGCTGTTGTTTCTGTCACCTTTAATCCTGCCTTCTCTGGAGAGATCCTTAACAACCAGGGCCTCCCACAGGAAGGTCTGAAGGGTTGTGCCAGAAACCAACCCTCAGTGTCCTCAGGCGTCTCTAGGGCTGGGGAATCACACCAGAATACGCAGTGTTTATGTCGTCGCCTATACTAGATTCCCTTGCCACCTTCCCTCCTACCCCAACCTCATTCTCCTTTCCCTTGTTCTTCCTTCCACTTGATTGCCATCCTGGGTATGATCTGGGGTTTTCCTGGGCACCCTTACTTACTCATTCATTCGTTGAGGAATGTCTCTGAGGAGAGGGACTGGGGACTACTCTACCTGTTCTACCATGGAGCAGTTTCACAATTGTCCCCACAATTTCAGTGTCCTTAGGAGACCCCACTGCCCCAGCATTTCCTCCCTGCCATGTGTGCTATTAGGTAGTCATGTGCCACAGAGCCATGTTTCAGTCAATGACTGACCACACGTACGATGGGCTCTCTTAAACTCATACGGCCCAGTGACACCGTGGCCACCTTACTTCGAATAAGCACTGTGATGTCCATGCAAAGACAAGATTATGAAACGATGTATTGCTCAGGATAAAGGCATGTTAGGCGGTCCTTTTTTTTTTTTAACATTGACTTGTTTATTTTTCTGGGTGTACGTGCAGAGGCACACCTGTGAAGGTCAGAGGTCAAGTGCCAGGAGAGCGCATCACTTCTCTTCTTCCTCCTTGTGGCTTCTGGGGAGCAGATCCAACACAGTCGCCAGGCTTGGAGAGGGCAGTGCCACCAATTCACTGGCCCCGAGCAGTTCTTGATTGTACAGGTCTCTGCAGAACTAGTTCTTAGTTGTCATTTTGTCCCTGGCTCCTAAGAACTGTTCTGAGTATGGTTGCCCTCAGTAGGCTGGTGCCATGGGTCTGGGTGGGTCTAGAGCCCTGCATGAGAAGGGGAATTCTGCATGAGCCTGTTTCAGAATGCCTTTGTGGCAATGTCAGCTCATCCCCAAAGAGTAATGGGTTCAGCAGAGAGCTCATGTTTTAACTGTACTTCTCTGTTTTGCTTGTTGTAGAAAGTATTTTTAAAATGGCTAATAATGTTTATTAAAAGCCTGTGATTATTGTGGCAGTTATTATTAACTTGCTACCTTAAATACCAATATCAATATCAATAAATGACACAGACATCTGATAGGTTTTAGATAAGCCTATTTTACCTGGGGTTGGGCAGATACAAGCCCCTTCAGCTACCTTGTTACAACCCCACATCCCATGCCATTGCTCGAATCATTCCTATCCAGGCTACTCCCAGTTCAATAGCCTCATAAATACCTCCACGTGCTTTCCATCTGGGCTGCTCCTCTCCACACCATTCTCAGAGTTCGCTCCTCCTGGCCCACATGGTTCTTCACCTATCCCATGCCGGGGCTCTCCCTCTTTCTCCTCCTGACCTGTCTCCTCCTCCCAAGACCCTTCTGTCTTCGAAGGAACTTTGTCCATACCTACCTTACTTTGCCCTACCCAGGTGTGTAGGCCTTTATTCAGCCAATCAGGGATAACTTGGAGGCAAGGGTTACAAACGTCATTTGTGGCGATGTGAGTGTCTGCTTATAAAAGACAGCAAGCAGATGGGGGGAGGTAATTGACAATCAAATGCAAAGTCACAGACCATGCTGTTACATTGCGTAAACATTTCAGGTAGCAAATATGTGTCATTACACAAAGCAATGTCATTATTTTCTTCAAACAAGACTTGCCAAATTATTCATTCAGGTTGCCAAATTTGGAAACTATTACTGTAGACTCAGCCCAGATCCAGAGCCCTGGTTTTATGGATGAGGAAACATAAACTTTGAAAATAAACTGCCTGGCTGTCATTAGGGGGGTGCTAGGATGAAACAGACTGGAGACTGGTGGGTTACAATCCGAAGAGCGTGCGTCCTGGTTCATGTTCTAAGCCTTGAGGAGTCTCATTTCTGGGGTACTGTGATGGTCAAAAGCTCACGCACATGGATTGCTGTAATAAGTTCACCCTAAGCGGGATTTTGGAAGCCCACAGAAGGCAACGGAAGTGTTGAGGTTGGGGCTTACTGACAAAAAGCAAGGAAGATGTGGGGCCATGTTCAAGGTCATGCTGGATGCAGGCTGCTTAGTACCCTAACCACCACTCACCTCAGCCTCCCCATGATCCAAGGCTTCATGAAGCCCCCACCCACCCCATTCTGCCCCAGTGGACCACATCAGGTACCTGTAGGCTGATCATAGGGAGAGGGAACACATGGCCTTCTCTGTCACCTCTCATGCAATGGTGGCTTTTCCAAATTCAGAGCTGCAGGTAGTTGGAAAAAAATGAGTGACACAAACCAGCAAGAACAAGTTGGTAGGATACAGTTTATTTTCATTGAGTGGATATGGTACATAATCAAATAAGGACACAGTGTGCTATTGGTGTGTGAAATCTACCAAAGGGGGACCGCAGTGAGGCTTCCATTTACAAGAATCTTTTTAAAAAAAATATTATTAATCAATTTTATCATGACATAACTTGGCTAAATTCTTAGGCATCATCAGTTTCTCCAGTTCTCTAGAAGATTAAATGAGGGAAGGGTGAAGGTAAAGGTGCTTACAACCAAACCTGACAACCTGAGTTTGATTCTCCAGGATCCATGTGGTGAAAGGGAAGAACTGACTCCTGATAATCATTCTCTGGGCTCCACATGGACACAGTGGTGTACATTTGTGTGTGTGTGTGTGTGTGTGTGTGTGTGTGTGTGTGTGTGTGTGT
>NW_026585987.1:3464489-3511314 GCF_907164565.1 Psammomys obesus
GTGTGTGTGTGTGTGTGTGTGTGTGTGTGTGTGTGTGTGTGTGTGTGCATGCATACAACTACATTTTTAAACATTAAATGGGATATTACCTCAAAATGGAGATGATATGCCTCCACAGGAAACTACACCTTTCTAACTATATTGTTCTATAAATTCTGACCAGTACACATCATGCAAGTTTCCCTCCACACATTTCCATGGCACACAGACATCCAGGCCACAGTATTGTATAGTATGCAGCCACTGGAATCTTAATGTTTCATTTCTATTGCAGTGCAGATACAGCAAGGAAAAGGAAAGGGTTTATTTGACTTAAAATTTCAAGACACTGATTTCCGAGAAATCAAGGCAGAGACTCATACATCTGGTCACATCGTATCCACAATAAAGAGCAAACAGAAAACAAACACACCCTTGCTGGCTTGTTCTCAGATTTCATCCCTCTTACACTGTCTAGGACTCTGCCTAGGGAATGATGCCACCCGAAATGGGCGAGGTCCTCCTACATCAAGTAATAATCAAGAGAATTCCCCACAGACAAGCCCATGGGCCAAGCTGATGTAAACAATTTCTAATCAAGATTTTCAGGTGACTTGAGGCTGTGTAAAGTTGACAGTTAAAACTAACTAGCACTTTTAGAATAATGCATTTGGGATTTATCCACATAGTCTTGTGTATTAAGAGTCTATTCCTTGGTTCTGCTGAATAGCATTCCAGTGCATATATGTGCCACAGTTGGTTGCAAATATAGAGATCCACGTAATCATGAAGAAGGTATTCAATTCCCTATTATCTTTTTTTCTTGGACAAAAAAAAAAAAAGGTTTTTTTCGTGTGTGTTCTCTGCACTTAATTATACTAGATTGTCATTTTGTTTGTTTGTTTGTTTTTAGGGGTTTTGTCTTGTTTCTTGAGAAAGGGTTTCTCTGTGTAGCCTTTGCTGTCCTGGATTTGCTTTGTAGACCAAGCTGGCCTCGAACTCACAGAGATCTGCCTGCCTTCCTGAGTGCTGGGACTACAAGCATGCGCCACCAAGCCCAGCTGATTGTCATTTTCTTAATAGCTCCCAAACACTTAAAAATATATAAAGTATTTAGGTGAATATGCTTTTTTTTTCTTTTTTTTAGGGGGGGAATCCCTGGTTTTCATTTATTGTAAATGTAGGTGTTGTTGTTGTTGTTGTTTGGTTGGTTGGTTTTTTGGTTTTTCAAGACAGGGTTTCTCTGGGTAGCCTTGGCTGTCCCTGACTCACTTTGTAGACTAGGCTGGCCTCAGTCTCATAGAGCTCAGCCTGGCTCTGCCTCCCCGAGTGCTGAGATTACAGGCGTGCACCACCAAGCCTAGCTGAAATAACATTTTTTAAAGAACTTCGGGTTTCACAGTTGCAGGCTTGTGGGAGGCTGGTCACAGCATAGAGATCTACTCTAAAGACTCAACGATGACCACAAGGGCTGGCAAAGCAGATGGTTGCTTCGTTTTAATGAGGAAATTCTTACTTTACTGCAACCTTAATTAAAAGTGGTTCGTGTTATATATTCATAACTATAGTTCTTGCAACTGGTGAATGTAACCTTTTAAATTTAGTTCATCATTATTCTCTTTATTCTTGTGTGTGTGTGTGTGTGTGTGTGTGTGTGTGTGTGTGTGTACATGTGGCAGAGTGCATATGGAGGTCAGAGGTCAACTTTCAGGAGGTAGCTCTGTCCTGCTGTTATAGGTTCCCGGGATCAATGCCAGACTGTCAGATTTGCACAGCATAGCTTTATCCACTAAGCCATCTCACTGGCCCAACCTTCTTTTAAGAATACTAGATCCTATTATATCCCTTTGTTGCGCACAAATAAGTGCAGTTTCATCAAAATGTTTTCATTGGTTTTAAATTCAGAGCAAAAAATATGAAAATAATTATTTGGGAACTTAAATGAGCTAAAATTCCTCTGCAAGGGAGGAAAGTGAGCAAACAGCTAAGAAATTTCTGAAAACTAAAAAGCGAGAGAGGGTGTATTCTCACCCGTCTGCAAATTATACTTTAAAGCTCTGGTAATTAAGATAGTATGGCACGCGACGCAACAAACGGAATCGTGGAACAGAGTATCGAGTCAAGACAGTCCCATGTATATCAGGAAATCTCACATATGGAAGCGTCATGTTTTGAAGTGGGTATAAATGACAGAGTAATGAGTAAGTGTGACTGAAATAATTAGCTCTAAAACTCCGTGGGGTGGGAGTGTGCAGTTCAGTAGTGCCTTAGAGCCTACAGAGAGATAAATTCCAGATGGGGCGAAGACCTAAACACGAAGCACTCTGTAAAAGCAGGAGGAGGAGAAAGGCGTGCGTTTTCTTTTCTAGGGCCGGGCTGTGAGGCCAGACGTGCAGGAAGCACGAGGGAGGCAGACACGCTGAGCTCTAAGCGCATGGCAGTGCACGTGTCAAACAGAGGTGGTGTGGGGCGATGGGACTCAGTACGCTCACCTCCCACCTGAACGATTTATAAGAGTAGTTCCCAGGCTGTGTGGGCTTTCCAGCGTGCTCGCCATCATGTGTTGGCTATGGAAAATGCACACATAAATTACAGTCCCATTAAAACCCCATTCTTTTCTCACAGTGAGTTGCACTTGGAAGCTGTAGCCCCATATCTAAATGTTTTTTGTGGAAGCTCTCTTTATGTTTTAAGAAATGTTGCCTCTTTCTTATTGCAGATACTCTGAATTTGTTCTGTCATTTCTAATTATTGCCCAGTGTACAAGGTAAAGGATTTGGTTCTGATTTTAGTGGCCACTAACTCACAGAATGCCTCAGTACACTGCATTCCAAGCGAGAGTGTGGGACACAGCACAGACTTGAGATTCCCCAAGGACCAAGAACCCTCCTTGAGGCATTCACTTCCTTGATTAATATGATATATGAATAAAAGCTACTGGCAGCCATGTGGGAAGGATTCCTCGCCAGGGCCAGGCACCAAATAAGCCAGAGAGGTACCATTTTCTCAGAAGTCAGGAAAGGAGAACACAGGTCCCTAACAGATACATCAAAGCTTGTGGAAACTCCCACTGAGCTAAGGCTCAGGCATGGGGTTGGTTCATATCTGATCTTGCAGGATGCCACCTCACAACGGTGCTTGCTTGGTGGGTGCCTGGCTTTTCCTGGCACTACCACGGGGTTGCGGCTCTCTGCCATGTGGTGCAGGGTCCTGGGGCTGGTTCTCAGCTACCCAGTATTTCATCCACTCCATATGTGTTCTAATGCCTTCCTTTCCCTGTGGGGGTTTCTGTTGGGTATGTCCCTCTTCTCCATATGTGCAATAGTAGGCTGGGATGAAGTACCTGTCAACTATTTTTAAGTGATGCAACTTTATCCATGCTTTCCCTCTAACTGACATCTCATTGGCCCCATCATCCATCTCAGATGAAGAAAACTAAGGCCGGAAAGAAACACAACTTGTTTCCATTTGTTTCTTTTGTTTTCCTGGTAAGTTTTCTGCTTGGTTGTTGTTATTTTCTTCTTTCCTCTGATGTTGAACAGTTTATTCTTTTCATAGTTCCTTAAGGCTTCGTTAGGTTAAGATCTTTCTTTTTCAGAATTGGCATTATCACATGAACCTTCCTCCTAGAACTGTTCTTGCTGCTTCCATGAGTTTGGTAGGTTGAGGTTCACACTTTAATATCATCCTTTTTTTTTTTTTTTTTTTTTTTTTGGTCCATCCATTTGTGAGAATCTTCCAGCTTTCCTCTTTATCAACATCTGGACTCATTCCAGTGTGGTTGGAAAAGATACTTGACATGATTTTAGTCTTCATAAGTGTGTGAAGACTTGCTTATTGGTCTGCCATTTCTGTCTGGAAAATGATCCCCGTGTTCTTGGAGACTATACGTGCTGAGGAAGGGAATATGTTGTATAATTGATTTGATTCATTTAGCCCATGGTAGTGTTCAGATCTGCTATTTTCTTATTTTCTCTGAATGATCAGTCTATTATTAGAAATTGCACATGGAAGTCCTCTATTGTAAAACTGTTCATTTCTCCCTTTAGATCTGTTAATATTTACTTTATATAGTAGGTGCTCCAGTATTAGGTAAAACAAGCAAACAAACAAACAAAAATAGAAAAAGAGCAATGAAACTAAGACTTGATTTTCTTGAAGGTTGAACATGTAGCAAGACAGAAAAGAAAGCCAGATGTGATAGCTCATGCATTTAATCCCAACATTCAAAAGATCCAACTAGGTAGGGCTCTGTGAGCTCAAGGCCAGCCTGGTTTACATAGTTCCAGGTCAGCCAGGGCTACATAGTGAAGCCCTGTTGCACGGGTGGGAGTCGAGGGGGGAAGAGAGGGAGATTTTAGCAAAAAAAGAGGTAAAAGATTCAAACAAATAAGACTACAAATGAAAAAGGACGTATTGTCATTGATACCACAAAAATATAAATACTACAAAAATAAAAATTTTATTTATTCAAGAGTCTGTGAACAGAAGCAGGCTGGAAGGATGGCTCTGCAGTTAAGAGGACTTGGACACTTTTTCAGGGATGGGGTTCAATTCCCAGCACATGTATAATGGCTTACAACCATCCTTAACTCCACATCCAGGGGTTCCAGTGCCCTCTTCTGGCCTCCTCTGGGTACCAGGCACACAAGCAATGCACATACATACATGCAGGCTAAATACTCAAACAAATGAAAATAAAATCTGTTAAGAGTCTATGAACAATTCTGTTAACAAGTTGGAAATTAAATCATTACAGCAAAAATAAGCAATTTCACCCAAGTGTCTATCAGTGGATAAAGCCAATGTGCTATATTTGTACACAATAGAATATTACTTGGCCTTTAAAAAGAAAGTAAACATGCCATTTATGACATAGATGAACTTGGAGGACACTATTATAAATGAACTAAGCCAGACAGAGAAAGACAAGTAGCTCATGATCTCACTTATATGTGGAATTGAAAATAAAAGTTGAACTTAAAGCTGCAGAGTGTAATAGGCTTGCCAAGGGCTAGTAGAGAAAAAATTGGGGAGATGTTGGTGAAAAAATGCAAAATTTCTATTGGACAGAAATAATAGATTCTGGAGATCTGTTTTACACCATGAGTACCACAGATGTATTTTATAGAAGGAATTGCCCAGATAATATATTTTAAATGTCTCTTCTGCTACATTTTAAATAAAGCATGTGACTCAATGCTCTACTTCATTAACATGTTTTCTCACTTCATAGTGGGAATGCACACACATCGCATTTATTTGTTTATATATATTTATATATATTATATATAATATATATTCTTATTTATCATGTCTTAATAAAGTTGGAAAAATGACAAATATGAATTGCAAAAAAAATGAAAAGCAAAAATAATTCACTTTCCCATTACTCAATTTGTAAATGAGGGGACACGTATTCAAACCAGTCTGCCAGTTGCACAGCCTGCCTTCTGTCCACATGGCTGGCTATTCCCCAGGGAATATCACACACACACACACACACACACACACACACTCACACCCCATCATACAGAGAAAATTCTCGAAACTTTTTCTATCAAGGGCTCAGCAAGTTCCAAAAATTGCAGCTTTCCCATCTTTTAACCCCACTACCAAGAGTGTCTCTATGGAACAGGTCCTCAGGCTCCCTGAAGAACCTCCTCCTCTCTCAATGTTCTGTTGATAGACTAGGTACGGAGACATGGCTTCCTGGTCTACCTCACAGAGTTTTGGTGGTCAGATGATAATACTGCTAATAGTAATACTCATAAGGCCTTTCGGTTGAGATCTGAGCAGGGCAAATGCCAGAGTCTCCAGTCATGTTTTTTGACATGCCTGTCATGCTTAACTAACAAGATTAGCATTCCAAATACTATGAAAAAATGAGGGAGTTGCCACCATGTTAACAGATGCTCTGATAACTTGTCAGATATGGTAAGACGATGGACAAGGAGAGAACAGTCATAGCACAGGTTAGCTCCCTCAGAAGTCTGTAAAGGCCAAGAGATAGGCTTTCATACCTTCATTGCTCTTCAGCAATCTCTTACATGTGCTCGGTGCGGAAACAGGCTAAAATAACAGCAGCCTTGACGCCTCCTGACTCCTAATCCAGAAGCCACCACCAGTCACTTAGTAGGCCTGACTCTAGGCAGCTGACACCGCCTCAGGCTCCTGCCCTGGAGCAAGCAGTGCTGGAAAGTAGTCAGGGGTTAGCCAAGACCTTCCAGAGGTTTGTTGTACTGTTTCAGGTGATAATGAGTCACACCATCATCATGTGAATGAAAACCAGAAAATGACATTATGACTTAAAGATTTCCTCCTGAAACAGAATGGCTTGGGGAGCAAGGACTGAATGAAGGACACAGCAGATGATCTCACAGTTCCCATCAGATGACCAACTCTGTCCTCTGTGGGGTTTTCTCTCATTGTGTGATCTTAAACGGCGCCGTCCACTTGGGAATGCCTTCGGCTAATGAACACGGGGGCGGAGGCATCGACTAGGCAGGAGCAAAAGAGACGCTTGTGACTGAAATTATTGAGGAGCACAATAATGGTGGTCTCTAAGTCTCAGAGTGCCCATCCCACCCCACTCCCAGCCGCACACGGGAGTGCACATTCATAATCCCATTACTTAGGAGGTGGAGGCAAGAGAATCAGGAGTTTGAGGCTAGCCTAGGGTATGTGGTAAGTGGGAAGGTAACCTGGGCTATGTGAGACCCTGTCTCAGACAAACAGTACCCCTAAACGTTTAAGTTAAACTCATCTGAAGTTTTACACTGAGGGTCAGTGGATAAAGGCACTTCCTGCCAAACCTGACAATCTTAGTTCACTCGACAGGACCCCTATCGGGGAAGGAGAGAACTTCTGACCTCTGCGTACACCCACGCACACACGCACACTCTAAATAAGAGATGTAAATAAAAGTTTACATCTTCTGTGTCTCATGCATCTCTTGTTCTGCTCAGTAGAGCTGCTGGTTGGAAGTGGAGCTGGCACCCCTGCTCAGCACTGAGAGTGCCCCTCCCTTGATGAGGAATGCTTCAGGACCCGCAGCAGATGCCCAAACCCACAAGCAGCACCTAACCCCAGACATGCGATGGGTACATACACATTTAATTCTTTTCCCATCAAGCGCACTTGCCTTTTGCTCTTCAAGTTCCAGGAGTGACAGTAAAAGTAATCCAGCTGTCTCATTCTGTCTTTGTGGTTACATGGATAAAAGAGTCCCTCTTAATAGGATCTTAAGCATATTTTTCTCATTGTCTTTAAAGTGAGAATAGTCCCTTCTTAAGTCTAAGAATGCATGCTGCAGCTTTTCTTTGGAATCCCTGAATTTACAGGCACTCCTTGAACACTTTGGAGCCATTGCTAATTAAAATAAGTGCTGTTCAAACAGCACTGCAATGCCACGTCTGATAATGCCATGTCTGAGATGGCTAAGCAGTCATTGGGCAGGTAGCATGTACAGCGTAGATACACCAGACATAGGGGTGATCTGTGTCCTGAGCAGGACAGAGCAAGGTTGGATAGAGTGTGTTACTCAGGACAGTGACCAGTTAGAACAAGCTGTTTGTTTCTAGAATTTCCTGTTTCATATTTTTCAGTCCTCAGTTGAATGTGAACGAGAAATCCCAGATAAGGGGGGACCGCTGTGTAGTTTGAGAAGTTTGAGATTACACATCACAGCTGGAAACCTTCTCTCTCATCTCATCATTTAGACATTAAACATGATCATTTTAAAAACAAACCAGAGAATCTTATATAATGAAAGTTCAAAAATTCCTAACATAGAAGAATTGAGACAGCACAGTTGGGTTTTCTGCTGTTTGCATTATAATGGCTAAGTAATCTTTTTTTTTCCCTTATAAAATACATGCTTCTCCTAAGTTCAAATGATGGGTATTTAAGTCCCAGGCCGTACACCATCCTTATGAAATCACCCCAGCTAACTGATGCCCTGCACATCACTCATGAAAGGGGTGTGGGGGGAAAGTCTTGATGTCTTAAAAGGATTAAAAATGAGTTTAAAACATATTCATAAAGTAGTATATTTAAAATTGTCTTGTTTCAGCATAAAACTGGACAGTATTATCTTACGCAGGTTTGAGAAATTGTACATCTTGCTGCATAAGCTGTGGGTGACACTGGTTGGAAAACTAATGAGGGCAATATCGTTAGTGCCCACAGGAGCATCACACACGGGGCGGTACCCCTGAGCACATGGCTTTTTTTGTAGTTCTGAGGGAGGGTCCTCCTCCTGCCCCAGTGCCTGGCCGTCGGAGGCAGTCTTTGTGCTTGGGGTACAGACACACATTCAACCTCCCCTTTTTCCTCTTTGTGTCTCCTTTAGGGACACTCTATGCTTTGAGAGTCCATCTGAATCTAGTATTGCATATATTACTATACCTAAGATAGTAATAATTAATGTAATTATTATAATCCATCCTTAATTACAGCTGCAGAGACTCAGCTTCCAAGCTGTATTCTTTTTTTAAGATTTATTTATTATGTATATAGTACTCTGCCTGCATGTGTGCCTGCACACCAGAAGAGGGCAGCAGATCTTGTTATAGATGGTTGTGAGCCACCATGTGGTTAGTGGGAATTGAACTCAGGACCTCTGGAAGAACAGTCAGTGCTCTTAACCTCTGAGCCATCTCTCTAGCCCCCAATATATATATAATGAAAAAAGTATATATATATATACTTTTTTTTGCAAATGCTCTTTATTAAAAATAATGGGTTTTACTGGGCGTGGTGGCACATGCCTTTGATCCCAGTACTTAGGAGGCAGAAGCAGGTGGATCTCTGTGAGTCCGAGGCCAACCTGGTTTACAAAGCAAGTCCAGGACAACCAGGGCTCCACAGAGAAACCCTGTCTCAACAAATAAACAAACAAACAAACATGTCGTGTGATGACATTTTCATACATGCATACCAGGTACACACTTCAGTCATGTTTACTCCTTTCACAGTCTCTTGTCTTGGTCCCATTCCTGCTGGCCCCACCCTGTCTCCTAGTAATTCCCTCACTTGATTTCCATGCCCCCCCCCCCCCCCCCCACATACAAAAAAAAAAAAAAAAAACTCTGGAGTCCGCATATAAAATATTTTTCTTTCTGGGGTCTGGCTTATTTTGCTTAACATGATAAATCTCCAGTTCCAACCATTTTCCTGTAAAGTACTTCTGCCTGGCTGAAATACTCCACTGTAGACTGCACCACACTGTCTTTACCTGTTCCACTCCTAATAGGCGCCCGGGGCTGATTCTGTGACTTGGCTCTAGTGAGGAGTACTTCAGGAGCCCACACCTGCCAGTGCCCGTGAAGCAGAGATGGCCGTGAAGCAGGCCATCCGAAAGCAGAGGTGCTCACTATCTGTGCCAGCACACTTTTCTAGACCTCAAGGATCACGTGTCTGAGCAGCCTTCTCTGGCCACACATTGTACTATCTGTCAGAGGTGGTATGCTGAAGCACTTAATATGGAAACAACTGAGTTTTGGGAACCCTTGCCTCAGAAAAGTTTGGGAAAGGCCCTTTTGAGAGATGGGTGAGTCACTCAAGGCAGGGTTATCCAAGCGTTTGTAACAAGTGGAGACCAGGTTGTTCTGACAGTAGGTCGAGGGGAGCAGATACCAGCAGAGGCTGTAACACACCTGACTGGGTTGTGGCGGTTGCCTCTGTCAGTGTGAGCTGCGCAGATATGTCACAGACTATGAAGGGAGCATCTGGCCTAGTGTCCTGCCCAGGATGGCCAGCCTCCCAGGCTCCACCTCGAGTTCTGAGTTCTGGGCCAATTCTAATTGACTGGCCTCAGGGTTCAAGTGAGGTCAGGAAGCTTGCAGTGGCTCTGAGAGTCAGGAAACCAACCTCTGGCCAGATGGACATGGAAGCAAAACCAGAGGCCACTGTTAGTCTCTCTCGTCTTCTCTCTCTGGCAGAGAGCAAGGCCAGCAACCAGCTGTATGCTGTGTTGGTATCTGCATTAGCCATCTACCTCTTGTGTGCACTCACCACCCCTGGCATCCAGACCACAGGGACTGGGGCTCATGCAGCCTTCAGTGTTGCTGGGATCAAGTGTATTAAGGTCTCCGTCCTGGGGTATAGTTGCCTTCTTAAGGTTCTAGCTTTGAAACCTCTCTCTGATTCTCTATCTGCTCAGGTGAACTTGATTTTTCCAAACATTCCTTTCTTGAGACTTAACTAATTCCCTTCGACTGCTTCTTGCTATAGAATCAGTTCTGATCACTCCCTATGTGAATTTGTCTCCTGGGACATTCCAGCCTGGACAGAAATAGCAGATAACTTTAACTCGTTGACTTGTAATTATCTACCACATTTCTGAGGGGAAGGGTTGATGTTTATTGGCATCTAATGTGCTAAGCAAGGAAACAGCTGTCTTGTTCATCATTCAGTTTAATATTCCAACAGCTCCATTGCTAAACACTGGTCTCTGGAGCTAAGATAAGGTCTTGCTCAAGGACCCAAGTGAGATTGCTGAGACCTGAGCCAAGGGCCATCTTACTCCAGATGTTGATTTTCAGATGAATTTTCATAAAGCGGACATTTTGTATGTGGTTGTGGAGATTGTGTGGGGCCTCGCATATGCTGGGTAAGCTATCCAACACAGGGCTGTAGCCCCAGCTTCTCGGGTTTTTAGGAGTAAAGTATAGTCTCAGTCTGAAGCAACCCTTCGCTCTTGGTTTTTCTGGCTACCAAGCCAGCGAAGGAAATTTTTGTGAATGGCATTCATCCAACATCTCAACAATGCCTCTGCTGCTGCTGAGGCTGCAGAGGAAAAAGAACTTTTATACAGTGTTGGCGAATGTCACTTAGTCCAGCGACTATGGAAATCGGTACAGAGGATTCTCCGTGTGGCCCAGCTGTCCCATTCCTGGGGGCCTACCCACGGGAGGTAACTGCACACATGTCCTTTGCAGCACCATTCACAAGACCGAGGGAGCATCTGCGCACATAAAGCATGGTACATATTCACAATGGAATACCAGCCACAGGGAGGTGAATCATAGCATTTTCAGGAAGATGAATGCAACTAAAGATTGTCGTAGCAAGCAAAGTCAGCCAGACACAAGTATTGTTTGTTTTCACTCAAACATAGAATCTGTTTATTTGGTTTAAAAAAAAACCAAAACAACAGAAAGTAGTAGTTGGACTGCTAAAAACAGGATAAGGGGATGCATATGGGGGGGGGGTATAAGATTAGGGTAGTTGGAAGGATGAGTATATAATGTATAGATGGAAATGCTGTGGTGAAATCCATTCCTATATACACTAATTTTGATAAATAATAGGCAAGCTTTATTTTCGGGTTTGTTTGTTTCATTTTGTTTTTACTTTTCCAAACTTTTTCTAATTCTTTGAAAATTTCATACGTGTTTACAATATATCTTAATCTTATCCACCCCAACTTCAGCTAAATCCTCCCTACCCAGCAGTTTGGAGGGCTGGCTGTTCCTCCAGAGGACCTGGGTTCAATTGCCACCAGTCATAGAGTGGCTCACAACCATCTGTAACTTTAGTTCTAGGGGATACAAAACCCTCTTCTAGCCCACATGGGCACCAGCTACACACATGGTACAGACACACATATAAGCAAAACATCCATACACATAAAATAAATAAGTCTTAAAAAAAAAAAGTAACCCACTGAGTCCAACTCATACTGCCCATCAATGGCTGAGTGTAGGGCATGGTTCTGCTACTGTTATTTTCACCCTGTGCTTTGGGGAAGCTTTCCTGTGATCAGAGTATATTACCCTCACAAGGTAGGTTCTCCGGGAAGCAGATGCTGGGTTGGAGAGAAGAGTGAGAACTGTTGGTGGGGGCAAAGCCTGGAAGGAAAGAAGCAGGACAGGAGGAGGAGGGGAGCCAGTATCTCTAGTCAGACCTGGGGTCGTCTGCCCAGGGAGGAGCTCTGGGGACAGGGATGGTGTGAGGCAGGGCATGACAGGAGGACTCAGGACTGACAAGACTCCCACTTGACCCAGCCATTGGCCAGGAATTACCTCAGAAGAGAGTAACGGTGACCTGAGAAGTTCACCACCAGAGGTCATGAGCTGGTCGCACTGGACATCAGCAAGGTCCTTGCCTGAAGGAAATCTGTATGGTGTGGCTCTGTAGGTCACATAGCCCGGGAATTAGCCTGTCCCTCCTTGGCACATCTTATGTGACAGCTTTCTGCCTTCCATGTGAATCCACAAGAGCAGTGGCCACGGGGTGAAAGCTGGCAGGTGCAGGTAGACCACATTCACTCATCAGAAAGAGTCCTCATTGTAGACAGTGATGTCTCCATCTTGGGAGGGCTGAGTTGGAGAGACAGTTACTGAGAGCAGGGTGCCCCTGAGAAAGGCCAGGATTGCAGAGGTGTCCTGAATTTGCCATTTTGCCCCACCTCTGCTTGTCAGATGGCTCCTTCATGCTTTGATTTTAAGTAAGTTGAACAAATACTGCCTCCATTTTTCCAACATTCTTGGGGGCTAATGCAAGTCATTACTCAGAGATGAAATGCAGAAGTTGGCCACCTCCACCCACACCCTATGAAACCACTTTACCTCCTCCCTGCCAAGTGGGCCTGCCTGAAAATGCCTGGCTTCCCTAAGCCCTTGTTTATGGGTGTGAGACATAGTTGAGGTGTTTACTTACCACTGAAATAGAATTCCTGGTGATGCTAAGAGAAGCCTGTTTTTGGCTGTTGAAAGTTGGCAGCCCTTTTTTTTGTTTTGTTTTTTTGTTTTTTTTTGTTTTTTTGTTTTCAAACCTAGTATAGCAAGCTACATCAGGACAGGGCTTTGTCATGAATCCCAGCTTCATTTCCATGGTTTGTTTGTAATTAGATGGATTTTAATCCTGGCTACACCTTAACCAGCTCAATGGCCCCATTAATCTTATAAGCTTTGGCTTTTGCACATTGGAAAAGTGAGTCATGGTTTTCAACAGATGTGGCTGTTTTAGGTTGATCTGTGGTTCTGTGTTCATAGACTTGACGTGGAATGCTGTTTGGTGTTAATCGGTATCGATCCCTGTCCTCGGTTTCTGTGGGAAAAGCCACAGGTGTAGAGCCCTTATAATGTAAACGCTGTTAGAGGCAAACTTTGGGTCTTTGGCATTTGCATGTCCTGCAATAGAAGGCTTTTGTTTGTTTGTTTGTTTGTTTGTTTGTTTTGGAGTTTTGGAGGTTTTTGGATTTTTTGTTTTTATTTTTTTGAGACAGGTTTTCTTTGTGTAGCCTTGGCTGTCCTGGACTCGCTTTGTAGACCTGCATGGCCTCGAACTCACAGCAGTCCAACTGCCTCTGCCTCCCTGAATGCTGGGATTACAGGAGTATGCCATCATGCCGGACTTGGAAAGCTTTTTTTAATGCTTCACTTAAAATATCTGACAAAGAGGGAAAAAGGAAAGGCATTTATAATATCTGAACAAAACTAAGAACCAGAAGCCTCCAATTGTGCACACCCTCAGAGCACAGTTACAGTTACTCAGCGGATGCCATGAGTTCACCATCATCCCTCCCCCATCTGTAAAGGCATGCTTTGTCTGTTTTTCTAGGCCAGGGTTCTGTTGACTTGGCGTTCTTGTAATCAAAGGCCTCTAAAACCGGCAAGAGTCCTAGCGGATCACAAAGCTGGATGGCCCATGGGGAAAGGATCCAGCATTTCCTTCAGCTTCATAGTAGCACCCTTTGCCCGGAAGAGGAAGATCAGAAGCTGGTAATCAGTCTGCATGAGCCTTAGTAGATTCTGGGACCTGGCAGCCTAGCCATGCCTGCCAGAGGAGAAATAAAAAAGGAAAAGGAAGGTTCAATATGTATAGAAGGGATTTTGGATTAGGCCATCAGCCAGAACATGAGGGGAAAGTTGCCTTGCTGTTTCTTTTAGTATCTTCTCTGACTTCAAAACCGTGAAAGCAATTCTGAAAAGAAGCCCACAATTTTGATGGAAGCTGTTTTGACATAAGTGAAACCAGGCTTGGCACAAGGAGAGGGCAGACTCAGGCCAAACCCATGGATCGGACCCTGGAAGGATAGAGGCGAGCTAGAGAAATTGTTTCAAGATGGGTCTGAATCCACTTGAAAGTCAGGGAACCAGAGGGCGCAGACATTTCGTCAATGTCTGAATTAGTACGTGAAGAACCTTGAATGGGCTCCCAGGGCCCCTCTCTTCTCTCAGTTACCTCTGAAGCAGGGAGAGGGACACTGAAGGGACTTGGAAGGTCACCTACGGTTGTGAGCTGCCAGCTGTGGCTGGTTTAGGGAAAGCAGAGCAGAAAAGGAAATGTGGTCCTCACTCACTGAGCTTCCAGAAGCTTTGGCTGTGAGAAGAACTTGGGAGTTGTGTCAGGGAAAGTATGAATTCAGTCCTCACTTTTTTTTTTAGGGGGTGGTGGCTCTATTTGAGAACATAAATTGAATGCAATCTTTTAAAGCTTTATTCTGGAGCATTGATAGCAGCCTCCTGCAGGGGAAGAGCAGCGTTGACAGCCTATGTGGGAGGCCTAGGAACTGGCATAGGACTCAGTTTCTTAGGACAGCAGAGTGCATGAAAAGCTTTGAGAAAAGCAGTCTCGAGGGGAGCTCAAGAAAGGAGCACTAGAAAGGGCCAGGCTTCCATTTTCGTCCTGAGAAGTTTACTGGAATCGCAAATGCACAAGGCACCCAAGTGTTAGCATTCGCTGGAGAAGTTGCAAAGTCAACCCTATTTCTTTGAGGTGTAAGCATCTGAGATAGAGAACAGTGACGAAACTTCCGATGATTTTCCCACCAACCCCAGGACCTTGCTGTTTTCATCCAGCTGTTTCTTTGCAGTGCCCCACCCCCACCCCTTTATTTCCAGAAGATCTTTGGCGGGAATTTAAAGAGCACAGAGTCTGTTTCAGCACAGAAGGGATGTTACAATGTCTCAGTGGTTACAGGAGATAGGGCTGAAGCAGAAGAGAGAATGTCCACACTTACTGCTGAGACACACCGACGTCTCCACTGTCCTGAAGGCTGACACCCTGGATCTAATCAAGGATGTTGTAGGCATTGCATATTGGCTCACCCTCGAATGCACACTGATTTACATTTCTAGTCACCGGTGCCCACAAAATGTTGAGCTCCCTTTATAAGCCTGATGTTAAGAAACAAAACCTATTATAAACCAGCTAGTCTGAGTATTGTTCTGCTGTATGTGGAGCACATCATTCTCGCCCTATTGGTGGGACACCCGTTAGCCCGTGGTAGGCTCATGAATGAAGACAAAAGAAATGAGGCTTCTGGGTCAAGGATGACAGGCAGTTCATTGTTCACGGGAATAATAGTACACTAATTCCTACTCTGTTTTCACTCAGTCCCATTTACTTTGGATACTCACAGCCACTTGTTCTGAGAAGAGGAAATGGAAGGTTTCAGAAATCATGATTTTAAATTGTGTGCCGTTCTCAGTAGCGTGAGGGACCCTTGAGCTATCCCGCTCTGTTTCACCCAGGTTGTGAACTCTGCCTTTGTCCAGGGTGACCGTGATGTCTCTACTGCCAACTTGCTCGTCATTAGGCTAACTTGGTTAGTAGGTCAACTGTTGTGCTAAACGATTGACTGTGTTCAGATAACCCCTATTTTCTTAATTGTAGCAAAAAAGCACCAGAGGAGAATGAATGACAATTCATAAATGTACCAAAGAGAAAGAAAAAAGGGGGGGGGGGTGTCTCGGAATACATTCCTCATAGATGAATCAGGATTACTGTAGCCAGAGTATTAGCACATCTCCATTGTTTCCCCAGGCCCTGCTTTTCTCTGGGCAACATGCACCTCACCCATGCCCATCATTTAATTCCCACTTTGGAACTATGTGATGCTTACAGCTTTTCTTAGAGAAGCTTGTCTCTCAAACTCAAGCTATCTGGGAGGCATCGCCTGAAGCAGGCTGCCTCCCTTCCCTCTGTGGACCTGTCTGAACTTGCTTCCCTCTGTTTCCCAGCCAAGTGTTCCCTGGGAAATCAGTCTTCAGGTAATTAGCATTTCCTCCCAACCCACATTCCTTCAGAACCACCAAACAGCCTCAGAGAGTCCTCTGGAAGGACCAGGCTTCACATATTTCCAGAGACCATAGATGGGTGGCTCAGCATCCTTTACTTCTCAGGAGAAAAATTATCATAGGCAGAAAAAAAAAAAAAAAGATTGATCTCCATTTGTTAAATAGAGAAGCTGTTAGCACCTAATCTTGTGTGTGTTTATATGTGTTTTTTGTTTGTTTGTTTGTTCACTTGTTCATTTATGAATCTTGCTCTATATCCTAGGCTAGCCTGGGACTCACTTTCTAGCTCAGGCTGGCCCAGAGCTTGTGTCAGTCCTGTCATGGCCTCCCAAGTACTGAGATTACAGGTGTGAGCCACCACTACTGGTTTCCACTCTTGTTCTGTAACTCAGATCCCATACTAAGGGTATGGCCCTGTGACACCCTACACAGACTTAGCATGTGAATGGCCCTGGGTTTCATCTCCTTCTCCAGAACACAAAAACAAAATCTACACTTCAGACCCTATCATAGTAGCCATGTGTGAATACCCTCCTTTGGTCAGGGATTGTTTTCATGTTCGTGAGTGTCTGACATTCTGAGATGAAGTAGGAGTTTCTGCTTTGTTGAAAAGTCTTGAATTATAGAATTCCTTTAGAGTTCTTAGGTTATATGACATTTCATGAGCAGTATCCAAGTTAGTTTGCAATATGTATATGTATATACCCACAGTTCAGCAGTGCAGTGCCCCTTTTCAGATTCACCCAATGTATAGGACTCAGTAGTCTGCGGCCAAACCCCCGAGGCAGTTTTCAGAATCACCCCGAGATTCTTTCTTCTGAGGGGTTGGCACAATCATCAAAATGTCCCCATTGTATCACTCTCTCCAGGGCTCCTGGGTGGGGCATGACTGGGCAAGTGTATGACTTTGGCCTTCTAGCTTCTGACTGTATTGGTCCTGCCATTATCCGTATTTCCTGTAGTTCTTGTTGAAACTCTAGGCACCTGTATTAGCTCTTCCAAGTGTCTGGTCCACCCTGACCAATCCTTCCACAGAGAGCAGAGACTCCAGACCTGGACCGTGTCAGGGAGGTAGAGTTCTTCAAAGCTCCAGTTTGAATCAGACCTTTGTGGGGCAGAGGATGAGGGAAGGAGAAGGATAAAAATGGAACGTTCTAGGGTACAACCAGAACCTTGGTCCAGAGATATGTGTTTCAGCTCTTATGGAGGACCCAAGTCCATTTCAGCACTCAGGTCAAGCGGCTCACAACTGCCTTTGACTCCCATCTCCAGGGAGTCTGATGCCCTCTTCTGACCTTCACACGCAACTGCACCCACATACCCATACCCGTGCATAGACAAGTGCTCACACAGAAATGCGCACACACACACACACAATTTAAAGTCTTTAAAGTATATAACAAAACCTCACTACCAGGCATGTTGGCCTTTCTTCATTCTAAAATCATCCTAAGAAAGTTAAAGTAACGTTTTAACTGCCAAGAGAAAATCTAAACTGGGGGAGGGGGCAGCTTGAAACAGTGTCATAGAGAAGCCTCTGAGAAGCTAATCGAGCCATTGTTGTGTATATGTGTGCGTGTTTGTGTGTGTGAAGAGGAAATCTACTTTTCTAAACTTCACACGTCACTCATCGTACTCAGTTTATCCTTTCTCAGTGGCAGTGCTGTGGTTCGTTCCCAGCACAGCTCAGGCTGCAGCTAGTTACCCCACACAAATGTGCTTGGGGGCACAATCTAGTGGGGTGGTATGCTTGAGCTATGACTGAACTCATGCCTTTGCCAGGC
Source organism: Psammomys obesus (assembly GCF_907164565.1). Classification (NCBI taxonomy): domain Eukaryota; kingdom Metazoa; phylum Chordata; class Mammalia; order Rodentia; family Muridae; genus Psammomys; species Psammomys obesus. The sequence continues at coordinate 3,482,284 of NW_026585987.1, forward strand.
GAGTGTTTATTCTCATGGGACCCATCCGTTAGCTCCAGAGCTGGTAACGATAAAGTGAGTCCATCCTTTGCTCTCTCCCCTGCCTGTGTGCACTCACTGCCTCCTCCTGCCATGAGTTAAGGAAGCATAAGGACCTTGTGAGATTGTGCCCACCCAACCTCAGACTCCCAGCCTTTAGCATCACGAGCCAAAATAAACCTCTTTTCTTTATGAATAGCCACGGCTCAGATTTCTATTAAAACAACCAAGAGCTAAGACCTGAACTGATGCTGAAGTTCAGTGTAAGGTTTCCAGTGCTTGAGGCGGAAAGATGGAGGTTGGTAAAGTGCTTGTCTGCGAAACCATGAGGACTTCTGTGCCTGGAAGAGAAGGAAGCAGTCAGGCATGGGGACACACACTTGTAATCTCTACTGGACTATAGGCCTTACTGCCTACCTACCGTAGCCTATGTGATGAGTTCTAGGCCAGTGAGACATCTTGTTGAAAAAGAAAAAGAAGGGAAGGGAGGGGAGGGGAGAGAAAGGTAGGAGAGAAGGGAGGGGAGGGGAGGGGAGAGGAGAGAAAGGTAGGAGAGAAGGGAGGGGAGGGGAGGGGAGGGGAGAGAAAGGTAGGAGAGAAAAGAGGGGAGGGGAGGGGAACACCTAAGCAATGATACTCAAAGTTGTCCTGTGGCCCCCCACATGCACACAAACACACATGCACACACACACACACACACACACACACACACACACACCTCTAATGCTAGATAAGAATCCTAGTGAACATAAAAGGGGGCTAAAGTACATGAATTACCAGAAAGTACTGTAAAGGCTAGGTAAGTCATTTGGATACATACCGATAGACAATATGGGTCCATGAGATGGAAGGTGATTTAAAGATTCTAAGAAAATGAACCCTTAGCCAGTGGTCCATAATTCATTAATTACCCATTCATTGTCTTTGAGATGACCTTATAAAATCCAGAGTCCAGGAAGGAATAAAACAACCTGACTCACAGTTCCTTTATGATGTCAAGGTGCTATTTATTGCTAGGAAGCCAGAAGAAGGCAGAGAGAGGGGGATGGGGTGTTGAACTGAAGATAAACCATTTTTGGCTTTATAGTTTTGCCTAGCATAGACCCAGTAGAAAAAGTGAAATACCATCACAGGCACCTTCCAAGGTTCTTGAAGCCTCCCTGACAGCACGTGTGTGTGTGTGTGTGTGTGTGTGTGTGTGTGTGTGTGTGTGTGTGTGTGTTACTAGGATTGAAGTCAGTGGCTCACGTATACTCGGCAAGCATTCTACCATTGAGCTATTTCTCCAGCCCTCGTGGTGCTGATCTGGCTGTTAGGTGTGGGGAATCCTTTGGGCCAGATTCCAGCACATTTCTACCAAGCCAGTCAACTGTATCTTCCCTTTCTATCACTAGTGTATTGCTGACATGGAGGCTCATGGTGAGATGAGCCACCCTCCTTCCTACGTGCTGACAGCCCAGCTTTCCCATCAGATTTTCCCTGGTGACAAAATCTCAGAAGGACACCTTAATGTCTGTTTACCCACCGTCCTCCTTTCGTAGGAGTCGGCATTGTGCCGGGAGGGAGAGCAGGTGGTTTGTTCCATTCAGAGGCTTTCTCATTCCTCATTTAGTGAGGATGGAGGCTGAGTAGCCTCTGTAGCTGCTGGGTCTTTTTTGTTTTGTTTGTTTTTAAAGCAGGAAGGCCAGAAGTAGGTTGGGTTTATGAAGGATTTAGCTGTTGACACTCTCTGCTCGGGAACCAGTGATGTGTAGGAGGTGGCGAGATTCCAGTGGTGTAGGCATTTCCCCAGGATTCTTTGGGGCTCTGTACATCTTTATCTCCTTGGGGAGTGGATGGTCCATCCTGTTTTCATTTCCTGACTTCGAGTAAGTCCTTATTGGAGCTTTAATGATGTGAGACCCTAATTACCAACCATTACTTCCTTCCTTCACTTCTTTGCATTCTTAAGGCGCTAAGAATGCAGTGGAGCAGACACTACCTCACACCTCACATGCACCCTCTCAGTTTTATTCTCTCCTGCTTCTTTGTATTTGTCGGCCCTCGGCTATGTGAAAAAGTGACAAGCTACGACCAGCCTTCCTTCTTACTCCTGCGCCGGTTCCTGGTTGACAGCTGCCAACAGCCTCCTTCGTCCTAGTCAGCTTTGTGAATGTCTTCCTCTCCTGTAAATGTGGTGCCCCGGGAAGGGCGGTCCATGTGCACTATGAAAAGCCCAAACTAGAGTCAATATCAAGAAGAAAAAAAATCCAATGGGCAGTGGTGGCACATGCCTTAATCCCAGCACTTGGCGGGCAGAGGCAGGTGAATCTCTGAGTTCCAGGACAGCCCAGTCTACAGAGTGAGTTTTAGGACAGTCAGGGCTGCACAGAGAAATCCTGTCTCCACCCACCCACCCCCAAAAAGAAAGGAAGTAAAAGAAAGGAAAGGAAAGGGAAGGGGAAGGGAAAAGGGAAAGGAAAGGAAGAATCCTCACCTGGCTTGCAGTGCTTCCTTAGCCAGTGGCGTATTAATGCCCCATCCTTGCCCAGTACTGGGTCTGGTTTACTTTGTCTGCTTCCAGGCAAAAGTTTTGTTGTTTGTGTGTGTGCTGGTCATTTCTTTTATTCTAAAATAGGAATTTTGTCCAGTCTGTTTTTATCTGTTTATTTTATAAATAAATGATGTAGATGAGTGTTTTGTATGTAGTATGTATATATACATATGTACATACGTGTAGCGTATGCATGCCTGGTGGCTGCCTTGAGAAGTGAGAATAGCATTGGACCCCTGGAAGCAGAGCTGCAGATGGCTGTGAGCCAGCAGGCAGGTGCTGGCAGCTGAACCCAGGTCCTCTGCAGAAGCAAGTGCTCTTGACTACTGAGCCGTCTCTCCAGCCGGCCCCCATTTTATCTGATCTTTACTTTGGGAATTGTATTATTCATCAGCCACACACAGATGGAAGTCTTGTGTGATTCTAATGCAAGTGATTATTGAATAAGTTAATTTTTTTATTTAATCTCTTCACCTGTTTAAATTCATAATTTAGTATGCCTGTGGGATATAAAGTCTGACATTTTCAATTATGCATCATAATGATCAGATCAAGGAAACTGGCACCCATCACCTCCATTATTGGCCATTTGAATGTTTTAGGTACATCCAAAATCCTCTCCTACTTATTTTTAAATGTGCAATTAAATGTTGTCAAATTTGGTTGCCCTGTTATGCTATAGAATAGTAGAATTTACTTCCCCTAAAATAATTTTTGATGTATTTATTTTTTATTTTTATGTGCATTGGGGTTTTGCCTGCATGAGGGTGCCAGATTTCTTCCAGAACTGGAGTTATAGACAGTTGTCAGCTGCCATGTGGGGGCTGGGAATTGAACCCAGGTCCTCTGGGTTAAGAGCAGCCAGTGCTCTTAACGGCTGAACCATCTCTTCAGCCCCCAAGAATTAAACTTTATTTTATTAGGAACTGGAGGTAGAGCAGAGAAGTGGACTGCTCGCCTAGCTTATAGAAGGCCCTGGACTCAGTCATCAGTACTGCAAAGCAAACAGAACAAAAATAAACTTTAGGGAAAAAATAATATGTTGGGATTGACTCTGTTGTAGAAAAACTCTGCTCAGGCTCCTGATTCCAGGAGAGAGAAATTGAAAGTCTCCAGTCTGGGGGGTTGCCTGTTTGCTTGAGGTACTGGGAGTTGATTCCACATCAGCAATTGAAAATACTGAAAGATGGAGATTGAGTGTTGAACTCACTAGGAGGTGTTGGGTGTCAGTCCACTGGCCAGGCTTTCGTCACAGGATCCTGGCCGGACGCTGGTCTAGGAAGGGTTGGCATCTAACCGTGCCCGTCTCTGTGTTGCAGTTACCTGGCTGAGCAGTGCTGGAATGGCGGCTTCATCTACCTGATCATGCTGCGGCGCTTCAAGCACAGAACCCACGTGACCTACAATGGCAGCAGCGGCAACAGCTCAGAACCCGGAGAGACTCCCACCTTGGAGCTGGGTGACCAAACCTCAAAAAAGGGAAAGAGAACAAGAAAGTTTGGGGTTATTTCCAGACCCCCTATCGACAAGGCCCCCGAAGAACCCAAGAGCAGCAGTGGCTGCGACGCGACAGACGACCCCAGCTCTGAGCTGGAGAACGGCACAGAGCCGGAACTTGGAAATGGCCATGCCTTTGAGCTAGAAAATGACCCACATTCTCTCAAGGATGGACCCCATCTGGAGAGGTCAGAGGGGGACGGAGGGGCAGAACTCAGAATTCCAAAGACAGAAGCCTCTCTGGGCAACAGCAATGACAAGCGCCGCTTCTCAAAAACCGGGAAGATGGACTTCCAGTCGAGCGACTGCCTGGCACGGGTAAGGTGCTACCAAGTCTAATCTTTCCTTTCTTTTCGTTTTTCATAATGTGTGTGTGCCTGTATGTCTGTGTGCACGCATGTGTGTGTATGTGTGTCTGTCTGCCTGTTGGTATGTGGGTACATGTATGTAGAGGCCAGAGGCCACTCAAAGGTATCATTCCTTGGGTGCCCTCCACCTTATGTTTTGAGATCTCTCACACCAGCCCTCACCAAGCAGGTTAAGCTGACTGGCTGGCAAGCCCCTGGCATCTGCCTAACCAGAATGCTTCCATGTCCAGCCTTTTTTTTTTTTTTAAGATTTATTTATTTACTTTATGTGCATTGGTGTTTTGCCTGCATGTATGTCTGTGTGAGAGTGTCAGATCCCCTGAAACTGGAGTTACAGTTGTGAGCTGCCATGTGGGTGCTGGGAATTGAACCCAGGTCCTCTGGAAGAGCAGCCAGGGCTCTTAACTGCTGAGCCATCTCTCTAGTCCCCCATGTCTGGCTGTTTGTCTAGATTCTGGGCATTGAATTTGGGTCCTCATGCTTGCAAGGCAGCCCTGCACTGTCTCAACAGCTATTTCCTTGGTCTTAGAATATGAATTTTAACATAAATACTGTTGGAGTTGCTTTTCAAGTTTAGGAAAGGTACCTAAGATAGCCTTGTACTTAGAAGCCAACAAACTCATCGAGATAAATGATCAGAGCCTGTAACAATAACAGAAAAGTTCAAGTTGTTTTATCCCGCTTAAGGAGGCAGTGAAGTGATCCTAAGTGGAAAATTGAAGCCTTCTGTGGTAAAATTTGAGCCCTCTGAGGTCCAGATAAAGCATTGAGCCGCCTTCTTATTCATCACAACTGTCACAGAGAAATTGCTGCTTCAAGGCCAGAGATTCCTGGTGGCAGTTGATAATGCAAACATCTAGCCTCAGCGTGACACAGGAAGGGCGGCCGACACCGGGAAGCATCTGCTTTTATTTTTAACAGTTCAAAGCCAGTGCTATTTTTATGAGATCGCATTATTACATTGGTAAATTCTAGTGACACACAGAGGCGCCTCACCGAAATCTCATTTAAGTGGTTTCTCTGTCAGGTCGAGGCTGGCCCCCATGGAAAGGAGAAGAGACTGTGGTGGAATAAACTATTGGAGGTTGCCTCCCCGGCGTCTTTTCTTAGAGTTATGTTTCTGTACAGTGGACAAGTCTGTGACATGAATCCTCTTGGCAGAGGGAGCTGTGGAAGAAATGGCTTCCTGAGTGGGTGCTGACGAGCTTCTCTGACACACAGAACACCTGTAGGGGTGAAAGGCAAAGGTGGAAAAGAGGTGTGAAAGCGTCGTGTTTGGGCACCCTGGAGTGAACTGCAAGGCTGTTGGATGCAGTTACTCCCGTGGCTTTAAACACTCCATAAGCAGGATGGAGAAGGAATGAAACAGCTACTCTCTGGTCGGAAGAAAGCCTTATACAGAGGCAGCATTCTCTGTGGGTGGATGGGGGAACACATGGAAAGAAAGGCCATGTTTCTGTCCGTTCTTTCTGTCAATTTTATGGGGCTCTCCTAGGAGGTTGAAAGATTGAACAAGAAAATAGGTGGTGGTGGCACACGCCTTTAATCCCAGCACTTAGGAGGCAGAGCTCAATCTCTGAGTTCAAGGCCAGCCTGGTTCACAGAGTGTCAGGACAACCAGGGCTACATTGAAAAAAAAAAAAAAAGAACACTAATATTCTGACTGCTATACTTTGGTAAGAGTATTCTCCCCATCTTGATTAGGCTGTGAATCCCCAGTGAAACTTGTAGGTGAATAGTGTTGGCTCTCCTGGATCATTTCAAGGGTTTGGGTGATAGAGGAGGTTGAATCTCACAGTCTAAAAAGAAAGTGGCTCATAAAATTAAATTTCGGGGTCCAGCTGCAAAGACTGGGTGTGCCACAGGTCCTCTCGCCTGCCTTTTGCACTCAAGGTCAAAATGATCCAGAAGGTATAAAGATTTAATCCCTATCTCTTGCTACGGGAACAGATTTTTAATTTTTTAAACTACATAGGACTTGGTTGTCTTCCTTCCATCATGTGGTCCCGGGTATTGAACTCAGGTTGTTATCTTGGCAGCAGGCATCTTTACCCGCTGAGTCACCCGTGCCCTATGGGACAATTTTTAAAGCCACGTTCTTCTGCCATCGGTGGCTGGCTCCAGTCACACTGCCAGTGTTGGAAAGTGAGAATGGACCGCATGCCTGGGCTTACCCACGCTTACCCTGTCATTACCCACAAACCCCAGAAGTTTCTTTCCCAGTGCGTTTGCTCAGGATAGAGGACCAGTGAGCTCTTTGCAGCTCCCTCCACGCCACAGGAGTCCTTGACATAACCCACCTTGAAGAATGGCTGGGCTCTTGGGCTGCAGTGAGTGGATTTTTTTTTTTTTTTTTTTTTTTTTTTACTCCAATGTAGTTGAGACGAAGGTCATGCTAAAATGGAATTTCCAGAAAATAGCTGCTTACCTCTTAAGTCTTTGGGGAGGGGAATTCCATTCTGTTTGAATAATAGGAGATTTAACGTGTCAGTGTAATTCCGCTTCTGCTTTATTAATGATTTAATATTACCCATGGAGACTTACAGGAAAGGCCTAGAATGCCCAGTCAGACCATTTTGTTTGTAGGTTCTTCTTTATTGTAGACTTATTTGTTCTAACAAAGTATTACACTGAAATCAACCCCAGGCCATTGTTTTCCCAGCCTGCTCTCCCTTAGCAGAGCAATGGGAAATGTATTTCCTCTTACCGATTGTGCTTTGTTTTTTTGTGAAAGAGGACTTACTGCACACCTTTTCCTGGCCTGGTACTACCTAGCTCAGGTAGGCCTCCAACTCACAGCAGTCCACCTGCCTCAGCCTCGCCAGTGTTGAGATTACAGGTATGAGCCACCATACCTAGGGCCACAAATATTTTCTTTAAATAAAATTTTTTTAATATGTTTCTGTGTAAGCATGTGTGAGTTGGTGTGTACCACGTGCATGCAAGAGCCCTCAGAGGCCAGCAGAGGGTGCTGGGACTCTCTGAGCTGGAGTTACAGGCAGTTACGAGCCGCTGTGTAAGTGCTGGGAACCAAACCCAGCTCCTCTTCCAGAGCAGTAAGCATTCTTAACAACTGGGCCACTGCTCCAAAGACCAAAGAGTTTCTTATAAAAATTGGTGTGTTTGTGTAAAACAGTGACTCAAACAATACGTGTATAAGCAGATTACTCTTTTTAAAATGCAAAACCCAAAAATACCTCAATACATTAGACGGACAAGTTCAGAGCTATCCTGGGGTGATTTAGAGCCTTTCCAGCAAAGCCCATTGATCATTCAGGAAGACGGTTACCTATGTCTGTTTACCTAGAATGTGTGTAAAATGCCAAAATGTATACAAAATGCAAATGTATACATTGCAGTAGAGGGGAATCCTGCCAGGCCAGCCGGCTTACTAATGGCTGCTCTCTGTGTCTGTGTGGACAGTGATGTCTAACCCCAGCAATCAATATTTACCCCGTACAGCATGAGACCTTTTCCCTTAGTGTGATTCACTGGGGACCTCAGGCAGGAACCTCAGATCTGCATCTTCAGGAAAGGGCGGGCCGTCTGCCACGTGGCCACTGATTTGTACTGCCCAAGGGCAGCCTGAGGAGGATTCTCTTCTAAGGAGCCCCCAGTGTCACTGGGAGACCACATTGTCCTTTGTGGTCATATTTCGTAAGTCCAGGTCTGTACCTTGAGACCTCTCTCCTTCTCCATCCTTTAGACCAACTAACTGCCTGTAGTATGTCCCCATTGCAGATAGTTCATCTTTCTCCTAAAGCTCAACGCAAGCCTTTCCTGAACAGTGAGATCCACCCGAGCGTTCTTGTCTTGCTTGCTGTTATCCAAGCTTGGGTGGCCGTTTGTTCTGTGTTGTCTGGGGCTTCGTTGTTTGCCACTGAGCGTGGCAGAAAAGCCCTCTTGGTGAGGTCTGCTGAGATGCTCCCCTTTCCCTCACGTCAGGTCTGTACCTTTGCCAAGTCCTGGTAACGCTGGTTCCCTTTAAGCTTTTACAGTCCCAGCTACCTTTTATCCTCTGTCACCAGAACATGGGGTGGGGGTGGGGGAGCAGGCATAAAAAGTTGTCTCCTACCCGCTGCCCTCGGCCACTCTTCTTCCCAATCATCCACTGTATCTTGGGGGTACTTTCTGAAGAGAAAAGCAAGTTGCTCGTTCTCTCGCACACACGTGTTCATGCACACCTGAACACACACTACAGCAAAGCCCCTCGGGTCAGTCCACTGTGATGTCCACATACCTTGGCATATCATTCAAGGCTTTCTAGTCTCTGATTCCATACTTAATTTTTTGTATGTGTGTGTATATATACGCACACATATGTATGTATACATATACATATGAGTCACATGCGTAGCCAGTTTAAAGAGTGAGGTCCAAAGCCCCACCCCCAACACAAGCGTTTCTGTTCATAGAGCAGGTGTATCCCATCCTGGTATGCATGCATTCCCCCAGCCAGAGACACTCGGAGGCACGTACGCTGGATCTTCATCTTGCCCACGGGCTTCATCTTGGAAGTGTAATCCTTTGCTCACTCAAACCTCACCCCAGAGGATGGTGTAGGACCAGAAGCTCTACTGTCCTGGCATTGTGGTTCCCCTGGGGCCAGTCCTGTGGCACTCTGCCACCATCGTGTTGGCCAGGATTTTCATCAGAGGTGCTGGCTTTTGCCCTTGAGCCATTGTGGATGCCGCCCTCTCTGCCCGATGGCTCTTCCCCTTTCCACTGTCTCTTAGCTACCACCTTCCTGGGACATCAAACATTTAGATGCATGCCTTCAGGAGACCTCTGTGGCCTTCTGGGAACCTGCTCATCCTCAGGCCACTCATCTCTGGGCTGCTGCATTGCCCCACTGTCTGCCCATTGGCACATGACCCTTAACCCCAATATATTCCAGTGACAGTTTAGCTTGTGTTTATCCCTGTGTCCCTATTTTACTCTAAAGGGCAGAGCCTTGTCACCAGTTCTAGCTCAAGGCCTTATACCTGAAGTGCTCTGTATATCGCTACTAATGAGGGTGCCCCAGGACACCAAGACTAGAAAAGACAATGGACTCCGACCCCAGTTCTTGTGCTCATATCTCTGTAACCTCCGAACTCTCTCGGCTTTTCTCTGGGCTGTTTTCATGCCTATGAACTGAGCACTGTGGTATGATCACTAAGGGACGATTAAGTCCTGACATTTTTCACTTCTTACTGATTATTCTAAATAAGAAGGGATAAGCAAATGGTCTCAGAATAGGTTTGCAGCTAGGGCCAAGACATTTACTGCAGTGAAATTCAGTTTCAGTGATGTGTGTTCTCACATTTGGGGCAAAGATGCTATTGTAAAATGCTCTTTTGGCTTCCAGCGGAAATGAGGTCATTTAAATGCTGCATGGCTGCTCTCTGATGGTGCCACCCTATTTTAGTAAATAAATCCCCATTCTGGCTTCGGCGAAGCACGGCACGTGTGAACTCGCACAGTAGTTGAGGTTTACAGGACAGGCTAGCGCTCTGTCATTAGTACAGAAGTCTGTAGCAGCCTGTTTTGCATCATTTGGCTTTCTCTCCATAAACTCACAAAGCCTCGCTGCCCTTTAAGCCATTATAATAGAAAACTAATGCCCAAGCCATCTGTCTAGACAGGGCCTGTCTTGGAATTCAGTTGTCTCTACAGCTAGATCTGTCCACATGCTGATCACTGGCAAACACACAGGTCTCCCTTCTGGAAGAGCCTCGTAATGCCCATCTCAGTGGAGATGGAGAACCACGAGATTGGTGGTTAAGCCTTCTATCCTGGCTACTCTTATAGGATATAGTTATGCTCTGTTCTGGTTGTTAGAGGATCATTTGATAAGTGAGCTAGACAGATCCCTGTCTCAGTGTCATTTACAGCACAGAAGGGGCTATAAGCAATAAAGGACCCCATAAAATATCAAATAATGACAAGTACCATTGCTGAAGAGGGAGATGGCAGGACATGTTACCCCCAGGGATAGTTTATAGCAGGTGTCAGCAAAGACAAGGTGGTATGTGAGCTGAGCCATTTCATGGGAGAACAGCCCTACAGGAAAGTTTCAGGAGAACTAGCAAAAGCAGCTGCAAGTGGCAGGAGGTGTTCCAGGAATAAGTAATGGCCCTAGGAGAGGACTCAGGTGAGTGGACAGGCTAGCCTACAAAGTTGTTCGTACAGTCCAGAGGACAATCTGTGGTAACCAGGGTACTCCTCTTTCCAGGGAGGGAGCTGATTGAGTGTATAGCAAGCCAGAGTCAAAGAGTACATAGCAAGTTAGATAAATAGCCAATGAAACATCATTAAACCAGGTCCTCAAAGCATCCAGCAGAAATCAAATGGGGAAGCCCCTCCAAGGCAGCCAACTAACATCCTCAATAAAGAGAATCCCAGGCAGACCAGAGTGACCCCTCCAGTGAGACATCAAGTAAAAGTTTGAATGGCAACAGATAGAGAGAACACCATCAAATCTGGAGTTCATAGTGTCCAGTGAGACTGGCTGGGATGTGGAGACAGTTGATTGAAGTCCTGAATGAACTGTCTCTCCATGGCTGAGCTTCCAATGAGCCTCCCCTCCCCACAGTCAGCATTTTTACCCCATGGCTAATGGCTTTTGGGATTAGTTTTATCTAGCTGTTCTCATGGACACTGTTTTTATTCTTATGCTGTTCCACCTTCCCTGTTAGTGATAAGGTGGCCATCCCAGTCCCAGACAAGGGACAACGGAGGACACTTTGAGACAAACCTGTTTCTTCTGAAATGGGGGAATAAGTCCCCTTCAAGAGCCAGCTTCTCAAAACTCAAGCAACCCATGGCTCTTCATGGTGGACAGAAGGTCGTGTTCACCAACATGGAGTGTGGACCACGTTCTAAGCCCACGGGTAGTTTAAGCCCGTAAGGGGCATAAGCAGGGAATGCCATGGCGCATCCTGCTAAAGCATTAAGCCTGGATGTTTAGGAGCAAATATCCTGTAGAACCGGCTGGTAAACTAAGAGGCCAGATTACAGGCTTTTGTGATCACTCAAGGCAACGATGCTAGTGGCTTTGCCGAGAGTGCCAGTGGGGAAGATGAGACGGTAGGTGTGGCATCTGTTTCAGAAGCAGATCCTGCAGATCTCTGCCATGGTTCGTGTGTGGGACGTGACGATGAAACTCACACATGGATTTGGAGCTGGCACATCCTCTGCAGGCTGAGCACATGGCAGCCTTTTCCTACTGAGATGGGAGGGAGATCCAGGAGTAGGAGGGGGAGGAGTCGGTTGCTATCTTCCTATTCAAACTCCTCCAATACACTGAAAAAGTCCAAGAAAAAAAAAAAGTTCATTAATTTCAAATGTTCACTAGTATCCCCTTACAATGTCTATAGCCGATTGTGGGAAAATCATCTTAGTGAAGAAGAGGGGGTGGTAAGATGGCCCCTTTGGTAAAGTGCTTGCTGGACCACATGACATGGGTTTGGATCCATAGCACCCATGTAAACGCAGGCATGAACATGTCTGTAACAATGCTGGTGGCACAGGCAACTAGGACTCAGAGTTCAGTCCGTCTAGCCAAGCCAGTGTGGCCCCTGGTTCAGTGAGACCTTATCCAATACATAAGAGGGAGAACATCAGGAAGTCACCAACATTGGCCCTTGGCCTCCACATGCTTTCACAATGTCCCTCTCCCCACAACATTCACAAGCCGTGCGCACACGCGAGTGCCCACAAAGTGAAAGAGAAAAGACCAGTTGGTGGTAGCTTCTCTTACAGACCTTTGTTTATACCCAGTAAAAACGATTGGAAATGGGGGGGGGGCACCTGTGTCCCATGGCATGCATGTGGAATTCAGAGAACTATTTAATAGGTACTGCAAGGCTTACATGGCAGCTTGTTCACCTGCTCTGCTACCCCTCACCTTTTGATGTGTTTCTAGTGAGCTGTGTGTTGGGCTCAGGAACTTATGGAGTATGTGAATGTTCTTCATGAAACTTTCAGAGTATACAGTTAGGCTATTTTTCTACCTCTATTGGCATATTTTCATTAAAAAAAAATCATAAGTCCTACTTTTTAAAGCCTTTTGAAATGAGGAGGAATAAATTTAGTCTCACCCCCTCTGTGAACCATATCTATATCTTCTGCTTACCACAAGGACAAGATGAAGAAAAAATTCCATGAAGTAATAATGGGGGTTGACGCATTTTTACTACTTTAAGCTAAAACCAAATGAGTTTCTCTTGAATCCATTACTCCAGTAATGGAGACCCTATTGTTCTAAAAGGAGAGCCACAGATTTCCTTGGCCAGGGGAGAAGGAATGGAGTCTTAACCTGCTAGAACCCTGAAGGGGAAAAGGGAAGCCACTGCTTTACTCTCCTGAGCCCAGGGAGGCAGCCAAGAGGGATGTTGGCGAGAGAGACACGCTAAACAGCATGGAAGCTGACCAGCATGTCCGGAGTCAGTTCCTTCCAGTGGTGTGTGCTAGGACATTGGCTCTCCTGTGTTGGAGCTGTTGTAAGCTGCCACCTTGGCAGCCACACTAATTCCCAAGGATGGCTTTTAGAAGTAGTGTAGCTGTGAGAGATGTGAAGGCCAGGGAGGGTGTTTCTGAACAGAGAACAGGAGGTGTTCCAGAGGTCAGAGGCAACAAACCAAAACTGTGGCATTCAGAGCAAGACGATTGGATGAAGTAGGGCCCGCCGACAAGTTCACGAACAGCTGCGGGAAGCCAGTGACTTCTGAAGTTGCACTTGGCCAGACAGCCTGCGCTTGCCTGTGGTCAGGGAGTGGAGGAGACAGTTGGCACCGCTGCTTGCTGCTGGACCAGTGGAGCCCCACCGCGCGGCACCATACAGAAGTGTAGGATCCACCAGGTCTCTGGCTGGTAATGATTTTTCCAGACATTCCAACTGCCGCACATCAGTGGTGTTTCAACATCTGGGCCTCTACTATTCTTGCAGTTTCATTTCAGCCTCTGACAGTGTGTGTCTCAGGTTTTGTAAATGCTTCGCATTCCTTCTGTTTTGTAAGCAACTCTAGCGGCAGGTTGCCATTTCCAGAGGGATGAGAGCTTTAGATGAGAGAACCTTCGTGATGGATTGAAAAGGCAGATGCTGAGGAGTGTGCTGTGACTCACGCCTATATGGCTTGAGATTTAGCAATAATAATATAGAACTGAAGAAAATTTAAAAATTTTAAAAAATCACTTTTAAAGCTTTTTATGGAGAGCTAGAGAGGCTGTGCAGTAGTTAAGAGGGCTGGAGTTCAGATCCCAGAACCAACATCATGCAGCTTACAACTACCTGTAACTCCAAGCCTCTGGGGATTTGATGCCTTCTTCTCATCTCTGTGGGTACTCATACAGATGTACATACAGACAGACAGACACATGCAATTTTAATCCTTTTTTAAGATTCTATAATTTAATATCCCTGAACACTGAAGTATCTGAAAGAATGTAAACATTTTGCAGTGATCATATTTATGCCTTTAGCATGAAACAGGGATTCTAGTGGAAAATGAACCAAGGCTAAAAAGCAACCAGCAACAAGAGGGCTTACAGACAGTATCAGCCTTGGATAAAGGGCAGGTTTTGATGCGAGTTGAAGCATGCTTTGATAATTAAGTAGCATGCACATCAGTGCTGTCACTTGCTCTGTTGACCAACAGTATCAAATTAATCCGTTTTCTGTGGGATTTCTCATGTATGTGCTTTAGGGAAGTGTGAGGTTCAATTTGATTATTATTACATGGTTGGTTGTTTTTCCATGATTGCTCAAGTGATCTGATCTGAACATCAAAAATCCAAAATACTCTAAAATCTAAAAATTACTATGACACCGTAACTGGAAGATTCCACACTGTGACCTTTGTGATGAGGTCAAGATGACAAGTGGACTAAAAATACTGACTACTGCTACTTTTAGTCTAGATAAGATACAGATGAAACAAATGAATTTCATATTTAACTTTGGACTCTGTGTCCAAAATATCTCAGTGTAAATGTGTGAATATTCCAAAAGGCAAAGAAATCTGAAGCACTTTGGTCCCTAGCCTCTCAGGAGGGCTAGTCAACAGGGACTGTCTAGCTCCGTTTCCGTGGGTGCTTCATTGAGTCCTACAACAAACCTGAACACAGTAATAATGGCTTTCACATTAAAGGCAAGGAAAGTTGCCTATGTGTTAGGTGGCTCTGTGAGTTATAAACAGCAGAGTATCTCACAAACTAGCTGAGGTTTCCTGGTACCCAAACCCGAGCTGAGCTTTCTTCCTTTCACCCTCCCACATGTGTTAGCAGCTGTACAGAGTAGACCATTGTTTGTAATACATGGCGGCACCTGCATCCCAAGTAGAAGATGCATCACCATCAGGATGCCTGGTCGGATGTCAGTGACTGGGATTAGAATTCTCTGACACTAAAATGTAGGTACCTGGCTGCCACCACATGTTTTCAAACATTCCACAGCCACATATGGGCAGTGTGAGTCCCTACAGAATGACACAGACAGAACATTTCCATTACTCTAGAAAGTTCTAGGGGATAGCACTGATAGCCGGACTTTGGCTCAGTCCTCCGAGGCCTTTTCTCCTGTGCTGATTTGTGACAGCTGGTGACAGGCGACAGGTGCTCAGGCCCTGATGTGACGGTGCTACTCTCCCATGTCAATGTGATGTGTCTGTCAACATCCTTCACGCATGCTCACTTTTTCTTCCAAGGAGGAAGTTGGCCGGATATGGAAGATGGAGCTGCTCAAAGAATCAGATGGGCTGGGAATTCAGGTTAGTGGAGGCCGAGGATCAAAGCGTTCACCCCACGCTGTCGTTGTCACCCAAGTGAAGGAAGGAGGTGCCGCTCACAGGTGACTAAATCCTCATCCCTTTGCCTCTTTTCCCTCCTCCTCCCCTTCCCTCTGGTGCTGGGTGCTTGTGTCTTTCACCTGATCAAAGCTCTGTTAGTTATAGTACATAGAGATGTGTGGGAGCACAGGAGGAAAACAAACAGTGGTTCTAACTGACCACACCTCGGGCACAGGAAGTGGCTCTTCGGGGTATTCTAAACTGTGGAGCAGAGATTTGATTTCTTTGTACTCCCTTTCAAGATTACCTACTTATCCTAATTCTTGGGATGCTAGCATTGACTGTGGTACTACGTGGTTATTTATCAAGAAAATGCTCTTGAACAGAAGGTCACGTTCCTGACATCATTTGATGTCCTGTGACTCTGTGACTAATGATTCGGGGAAAGTGGCACTGGTTTAAAAGTGTGGCCACCATGTAAATGTGTCAGATATATCAGAGTTTCACACACACACCATCACATGTCTCTATTGCACATGAGGAAGAGGAAAAATAAATGTGAATCTTTTCCATGTAACCTAAAAAGCAGTACTTAAAACCATGTCTTTTGGATCTGAACAATTGTGTGAAGTAGGGAAAGGGACTTCGTTTAGCTGGAGCACATATGAAAAAGGTTATCTGCGTGTGAGATATGTCGCCATCCCCAAATGGTCTTCACTGTGCTACTTGCTTCCATTCGAATGGGGTATCCATTGCTTATGGCATGGTAGGGTATGTCCACGCGTTGCCATGCCTACACACACACACACACAGTAAGAGTACAGAGAGAATGGCACTGATACTGACAGGGAAGTGATTTTCTTTTATCTAGTCTGGAATTTCTCCAGGCAGGGGAGCCAGTTTCCAAGAGGGATATGATGGACCAAAGCAATGTCAGCCTTCCCAAGACTGAGAGGGAAAACCTATCTCATACAGTGTACTTGAAGGAACTAGAATTATTTAGGCTGAATAACAGAAAACTGAAGAGAGGACCAGGCAAAAGCTAGCAGATTGCTTCTTACTCTTCAGCCTCATATGGTAGGATGCTAAAAACTACAGTAGCGGTAAGATTAACTGCAACTGTCAATTATCCAAATGACAGTATTATTAAGAGATTAAGACCTTAGATGGTTTTACCCCAGATGAGCATCATTAAACTCCCTGACTGGCATTCCTGATATGCCTTAAGGAACTCTCAGCAGCTAGCTGTTTTCCCATTAGTGCTATGTCTTGTGTTCTGGTCTTTCTGGCAGGCTGGTGATGGGGAAATTCCTGCACTCAGAGATAAGCTTTATGTGGATGCTCTCGGTGCTTTTCCATCAGGGCCATGGCTAAGTCAGTCCATTGTCTTCTTCTCATTCTTAGCCTGAAGCTCTGTGTGTGTGTTTTCTCTGTGGTATATGAATCAACAGTGAGGCCTTCTAATTAATAACAGGAGATGAGAGAAATGGCATCAGAGAGCAGAATAAGGAAAGGGATGGGCTGGGATGTCTTGGTGGTGGTGTGAATAAGTAAGCCCACTAGCCATGTCCATTGAATTGTCTCTGCAAGGTCCCCTCCTCCCATAGGCTCAGCCCCCAATCCATACACCTCCTTGAGATTCTAGCATGTCCCTCCCAGATGCCTTTCCCATTCCCTCTGTTTCAGCATGCTAAATAACTAGTTGGGACCTTAGCATTTCTCTGCTTTAGGGACTTCTGAAAACAGAAGGCAGAGGCTGTTGGAAGTCCCCTGTGCCTCTTGTTTCTTATTAAAGCCTAAACTCATAAAGAAAGATTATCATGTATGCCCTAGAGAAGGAGACAGCAAGAGAGATGTTATTGAAAGACAGAAAGAGGGAGGCAAATATGAAAGGAGAGAAGCTAGTTGACTTGTTTCCCAGAAGGAGCCCTGCCTCTGTGTGATGGAGGGACAGTGGGCCAGGGAAGGGCTGCAGGTGGGCCTAGCATGTCTTGGCACTGTCTGTGCTCAGTTCAGCAATAGCCCTGAGCCAGTGACAGGGAAGATTAGGGAAAGAATGACTTGACTCTCCTAAAACCCAAGGGTCATAGTTGATATATCACAATAATCATCCAGATGGCGTGTCATTGACACTGATGTCAGATATGTTTAGCTTAAGAGTGAGCATATTACTAAGTGACCATCAAGAATCCTAGACATATTCTGCTCCTCTCCTGGGAATCTGGATACTCATGTTAAAGCAGTCCCACCCCAAACCATCTTTGCTTGTCATTGCTTCCTCTTCCATGACTGTCCCTTCCCATGACACTGCCTAGCTCCTAGAAGATGATCCTTCTCCTACCCAGAATGTCTTGACCAGGGCTTTTTCCTCCCATCTTCGTTTCCTCAGGGATGGCAGACTGTCCTTAGGAGATGAACTGCTGGTGATCAATGGTCACTTACTGGTCGGGCTCTCCCATGAGGAAGCTGTGGCCATTCTGCGCTCGGCCACTGGGATGGTACAGCTGGTGGTGGCCAGCAAGGTAGGTAGTTTTTGTCGTCCTTAGTGTTTATAATGGTAGTAGGAATTTGGACGTGAGCCTTTCCCAGGCTACACAGATATGTGTGTGCTTTCAGCTTACCCTGGGCTATGCAGTAGCCATAATGCCACAGGACAAGCATGTGTGAAGACTCTTAACTGAAGTATGCTCAGTTATTTAAGTTATTAAAAGCGGTTGTTAGAAAGGTAATAATAGGATGAAGGGAAGGAATAGGAGGTGCAGAAGTATGAAGAGTTGGAAAGAAAGAAACTGGGTGGACTGGTGGGGTGTTTTGTTTTTTGTTTTGATTTTTTGTTTGTTTGTTTGTTTGTTTGTTTTTTGTCACTATGAAGAAATACCTGAGATAAGCCACTTAAGGAAGAAAAGTTATTTGGACTCATGGCTTCAGTCTGTGATCAGCTGGATCCATTGTTGGGCTTATGACCGGCAGAAACATCATGACGAAGAGTGTGGTGGGCAAAGGGAAGCCGTCTGCCTGAGGCAGTTGGGAAACAAAGACACTGTGTCATAAAGAGACCTTCAGAGGCACACCCCAGTGACACACTTAGTCCAGCTAGGCCCCATCCTTCAGTTCCCACACCTCCCATTGCTCTGATTATGAATCCATTAACGGACTCATCCCTTCACCAAGATCCAGCCACTTCCTTAAGTCCCACTTTGAGCATTGCACCAAGGACCAGGCCTCCAACATAGCTGAAAGTGAGGGGGATGGGCCCTTCACATCCAAACCACAGCAGTAAGGAACATGTCTTCTAAGGCCAGAGTGAGGAAAGTTTCCAGGCTGTCCATAGGCAGGCCAGGGACCCTGGTCCAGTCCCCCTTACGACATTGGACCTGGAGGAAGCCCCGTGCCTCCTTTGTCCAACAACCTCTGTTTTCTCTTCGTCCCGAGCTGTACAGATAAGACAGTGAAGAAGAGCATCCACAGTGGCTGCCATCTTGCAGAGGTCATGGTGCCGTCATCAGTGCCAGGCACCAAGCTCTTGGCACACAGCCCCCTGTCTAGCCCATTCTGCTGCCACCTCTCCCTCCTGGTTTCCACTGTCTTAATGGGATCATGAAACCCCAGGTCAGAGTTTCTTTCACGTGTATGTTAATGTGATGACTATGTCATGGGCTCATAGCATCTTGCATTCAACCCCTGGAGAAAGGCTGCTGGTGCCACAATTCTGACGAGCACAGGAGACAATAACTGCTCACCTTCCTGCTGTGTTTTCTGGTTGTGCTGCTGAGACTTTTAAAGAGGCCCTATGACTCAGGAGTAAATAAGATAGAGCCATGCAGCTATTTCTGCTGCTGACTGGCCGACCAAGAGCATCTATGTGAGGCCACACACACCTTGGCTCTGCATAGATACAGTTGCCGGAACTTTTAATTCTCTTTCCATCTTCCCCATTTTTATTTTGGGGGTTGGCATGTGCAGGTTTTCACATACTTTTTTCCTTCTTAGATTACAAGATCACTGCCAGTTTGAGGAGTGCAGTTGCGTCTCCCATGGGTCTCCATCCATAGGCTCAACCAACCTCAGATGGGCAGTAGTTAAAATAGCACTTGCATCTTTAATGAACACAGACTCCACCTCCCATTGTTGCTCCTTAAATAATCCAGTAGCACTTTACAGAGCATTCACATTGTCTTGGCAACATGGGAATGATTTAAAGTGTACAGAAAGATGTGTACAGCTTTCATGAAAATACTATATCGTTATGTATGAGGGATTTGAGCATCCTTGGACTCTGGTGTCTGTGAAAAGTCTCTCACAGGTAACAAAACACAACTAGCTATATATACAACAAATATATTAGGATTCCATTTCGAGCTGTCTGAAAAATCTGCCTTTCTTTTTACCTTTTACCTCAAACCTCTAACCAGGACATTAGGTTTGCCAAGGCACATCTTTGGTGAAGGCTATAAGCCCCAAAGACGGAGCTAAACCCGTTCTGTGTGGTAGTCTTTTCTTCCTATAGAGACTCGGTGGGCCCTAGGAACTTTGGGTCTTTCACATCCAGAGGATTGTCTGCATCCCTTGCTAGGGACAAGGAAGAACAGAGTCCTGGGGGTTTCTCTGTCCTCCTGCCGACCACTCCACGCAGGGGGGAAAGTTTCACGGGGAGGGGAGACCACCTCCTCACTTTGCCAGGCAGATCAGGAATTGCAAAGCATCCCTGGGTCTTGCACACGGTCCTGTGCTTGCAGCATGCCTGTTTCATTTGCACAGCCACCTTTGTCCAGGGAGCAGCTCAAAAGTATAGGTCTCTGCCAGGAGAGACCTGTATGGCGTGTACCCACACACACATGTGAGATGAAGACAAGAATGGGCCACTGCTGGCTGGCCAGGAGACTCTATATAAGGACACACACATCTTAGCTGTGCACATAGCTATGCTGCTGCCACATGAGGGACATCACAGGACCCCAAAGATATTCCGAGTGTTGCTTAGCTCTCCACTCACCCTGCACCTTAGAAGAAGAAGAAAGAAAGAAAAAGGCAGAGTGTATAATAGTTGCCAGATACTAGAATCGTCTTGCTAGATGCTAAACCAATCCCTTGAGGCAGATGTGTGTTCTTTTTATTCAAAGGTTTCCATTTAAATCCCAGTGGTTATTTAACTTTCTTGATACCCCACGGCAGTAGACAAAAGCAGGTTTTCTGCCAAGTCCAATGGATTGTGAAATGGCTGCTGCTTCTGTTCACCCAGCTGCCTTAAAGGTAAAGAAGATATAAAGCATAACAGAGCAGGGTGTCAGGAAAAGATAGCATGCTTCTCCCAGAGGCTTTGGCTTTGGGGAGCATGAGCTGGGATCCTTGTAGGGCTGAGCAATATTCAGGAACCAGTTCTCAGTCCATGAGGTCCTGGGCACCTGGCCCAGACCTCAGAGGGTAATATCTTTTGTGCCATGTGTCCTGTTTGCACTCAGGCTGTCAGCTCTTCAGCCTGCTGCTGCTTCCTAACCTTGTCCCTGACTATCTGGGTGCTCACCCATGCAGGAGGAAGAGGAGCCTCCGTCATTGGGGTCACCTGGCATCCAGCCAATCCTTCTCTTTATCCAATCAGAATAGGCTATCCATAGGCTTTGTTTTGTCGTCATCCCTGGGGTGTGAAGGATGGGAGAGTTTCCAACTTCCGACTATAAAGAATAAGAAAAATGTTTTTAAAAATGTTATGATTCTAGACCTAGGGAGCACGTCACAAAACTTTAAGTACCGTCCACTAACTGTTGTGTCCTTCTGCTCAGAAGTGTGTGTGTGTGTGTGTGTGTGTGTGTGTGTGTGTGTGCGCGCGCACGCAGCATGCATATTCTCTTCTCAGTGAGCCCAATGCCAAGAAACAGAGTGTGTCTTGGAGGCCATCTCAGTTGGACTTAAATGCCAGCTCCACCCTGAGAAAAGCTGTGTGTTCTGGGCAAGCCATTACATGCTTAAATCCCACTTTCTCAAGAACGGCCTCTGAGGATGTCACAAAGCTTGAAGGAGGCAGGAAAGCCCCAAGCTGTGCAGCTGGCCAGAGGGAGTGGTGCAGAAGTGGCTGCCCTTCTCTTGGTCCTAACATGAGCACATGTAGTCTCTAATCACATACATGGAGGATATCATGGCTGTCACACATGCTTCTAATGTACTTGTTCATTAGGCAGCATGCTGTGAGAACCTTTCCCACAGGAAGTTCATCTCAGCACTGCTTTTTAAGGCCATGACACATTCTGTCCCATAGTTGCTATGTGATCTACTCATTCATTAGAACCTTTGTTTGCTTTTAAAAAAAAAAGAAGAAAAAAAGAACTTTCTTGTTGGTGGTCAGACAGAGTAGACAACATAGTAGAGAAATGGACTCACAACTTGTCTAATGACTTCATTTCATTAGATAGAGACGAACAATGCACAATTGCTTGGGTAAAATTATCGTGCTAAGCCTGGAGTACACCTCAGTTGGTAAAGTGTTTGCCTAAAGTGAATGTACTTCACGTTCCTCAAGGTTGAAAATGGCATGGAGCGGACGACAGACATTGCTGACTTTAAATGCCATATCACTGAAAAATTATATCGTCCATTACAACTTGTTAGTTGGTTTCAGCTTCTGTCCTTTATTTTGTGGGTAGTCAAGCAGTTTGATGGTTCAGACTTTGTGGTTTGTTCCACTCCCTTTCGAAGTGGCCAGGGTGAGGAAATGAGGAGAAAACGCTCCAGTCTTTCCCTGGCTCAGCAGTTCAGCCCTTGGTCCCATCTCTGGACTTGGTGTCTGGTTGCCTTTCTAGAGAGTGTGCCAGGCTCCTGGGTGCTCCTTGTATACAATGGAGACTCATGACCGTCTCATCTGCATCCCATGATGCAAAGGGTGCCTCATGGAGTCTAAACATAATGGAGTCTGAGACCGTGTATCGGTTTTGATCTTGAAAAGCTTGCCAAGGGCTGTTTCATTGAACAGGTGCCATTGTGCCCCCAGGTTGGCATTTTGACTCTGAAATAGACTCTCTTTACTGAGAAGGTGTGAATAAGGTAGCCAGTAGGGAAGGGAAGAGGACCTTGTGAGCATTAGAGCTTTGGATTAGGCCCAAGGACTCAGTAGTAAGTAGAAATGGTAGAAGGAAGTAGTAGGCACACAGGGGAGAAAGACAAATAAAATTAGGCATATGCTGCAGAGGTTGAAAGAAAGAGCCAAAGACACTGAAGAAGAAAGGGCAGGCTGGTGCTGCCCGCCAGTCAAAGCCACCCATGTGTGCTAGGCAAGTGCTCGGCCTCCAGGCTCCATCATCTGCCCTAGGAGGGGTCACAGCACCTCTTGACTTGCATGGCACCCTGATGGTGCAAATGAATGCCCACGATTGTAAGAGCAGGCCACAGTCATGAGTGGTCCGGGGAGAGGTTGGCAGGCAGCACGAGGAGTATTAGAAATGATCCGAGTGGAATTCGAGGCTGGCAGGGAAGGAAAGGGACGCTTGGAGCACAAGGTGGAGACCTGTTCTTTAACCTATGGAGCTGCCCATGAAAGAACGTCACTGATCTGAACAGCGACAGGGAGGAGGCTCATGGGAGCCCCAACCCAAATTCGTTAGGAACCACAAAACTGTTTCGGCTTTAAATGTTATCACCACCCTGACACTGATGGTGATGTGTGGGTCATACACTCAACACGCTCTTCGGGTAGAGCTTGTGGCTGGTCTCATCAGGTCGACCCCATCGGCAGCTGGTACCCGGGAGTAATTCCTGGGCCTTTCGTGTGTCCTATTAGGAGAGCTCCACGGAGGACCTCCTGAGCTTAACCTCGAAGAGTTTGCCTGACCTGACTAGCTCAGTGGAGGATGTGTCCTCCTGGACTGACAATGAAGACCAGGAGGCAGACGGGGAAGACGGAGAGAGGACGGGCTCAGCTGCTGTCCGGGGCATGGTAAGTGAGCCAGCACTACGACAGTGCTCTTCTGAAGACGTGGGTGACTGAATCCGAGAAGAATGCGGCGCCTTCCTTTTTATACTTGTCTCAGAATGTTCTGGAAACGCCTGGAAGGGAGATGCGTTTCGTTTAAGAGAATTGAAACAGGAAACCACGGGCTGTTGAGTGGTGTGCACATATCAGTCTCTAGAACGCTCTCTCGCGAGCACGAAGACACTCTCGCTGCTTCTTAAGAACGCTTGGAAACAACTGAGGGTTTCAATACAGGCTTCCAGATTTCTGCTTGAAAGTGGAAGGAATCACTCAGACAAATTAGCGTAGAACACATCTTTGAGTCTTAACCGTACGAGGTCACCCAGGTAGCTGACAAGGCTTGTCTGCCCTGTTACCAGCTGGCACATGCGGGAAGGCGTCCCGCTACAAGGAAGCAATGTTGGTCTCTCTGTATCTCAGATCTGAAGAATGTGTCACTCCTGTGAGTCCTCGGCGCTCTTGAGCCAACCTCTTTCTGCTGTTCTGAACCAGTACTTCTCTCTCTTGGCCGTACGCTTGGGTAGCATGGGTGAGCATTGGAAATGAGCTCTGTTGGTCCTGAGGCCTTCAAAAGCAAAACACACACCTGCATTCCTCATCATAGTAACTGGAGAATGCCAGTACTTTTGAGAAAAAAAGGTTGCTTTTCCCTCACATGAGAGCTTTCTTAGAAGGCCCACTCATGCAAGTGGGTAAGCCTGCCCTGAAAGGACCAGGGTCCTGGAGGTGGGGGGGCAGGTTAAACAATGCTGTGGCTATTCCTCTCTCTACACGGTACGATGGTGGTCGATGGCTTTCCTTTGGCTTTCAGCAAGAGTGGAAACCGAACTAATCTTCACCGCCTCCACGTCCCTTCTGCCCGCCTGTCAGACCTCGCTTTGCATCGGCATGAGTTCTAAGCAACTGCGCTTGGCTTTATGTAACCCCTCACGCTGTCTCCCTGTTTTCCTGCCCCAGGACCTTTTCCGATGCTCCTCTCTCTGTGGAGGCCTCTGTGCACAGCTAACTCAGACTCACCGTCCAGACCTTATAGTCTGACTTCCTCTGTCTGTCTGTACTGACCCTCCCAGCTCTCACTGACGGCTCACATGCATGCCCTGTGAACTACAGGCCCCAGATTTGTTGGCTGCTTCTCCCACACTGTCGTCAGCTGCATGAGGCAAGGGATCTGGCGACTGGTCTGGCCTATCTGTAGACCATGCATCTAGTTTTTGAGCTCTGAAATATTAAACAAAGCTTTAGATGGGAAGCTGGGGGCGTGGCTCTGTTGGTAGAGTGCTTGCCTATCCTGTGTGAAGCCTTGAACTGGATCCTCAGCACACCATAAACCAGACATGGTGGTACATGCCTGCAATCTCAGGACTTGGGTCAGAAGTTCAAGGTCACCCTTAGCTACAAATTTACACCCTTGGTAAATTTGAGGGCTAGCCTGGACTACAGGAGACCTTTCTGAAAAACAAAACAAAATAAATTGCAGTAGCAGGGGAAGCCCAGACACCGCTGGCAACTCCATGGCACAGCACTCCCAGAAGGCTGCATTTTCAGAGACACAGCAGCACGTGAGCATTCATGTGTGGGAATCCTGCCATCTTCTACTCTGTGCAGGAAAAACAAAACAAGATCTAACTAGGTTTATCTACCATTAAATTGTGTATCTGTTCCCACAGCTGTGCTGTTCCTCCAGCACAGTAGCCTCAGAGGACCTTGACTTAACAGCTGGTGTCATTGGCTGCAGGGGCCAGCTAAGCCTGGAGCCTGCGCATCCCACACCTCTCTCCTTTGTCCAGTGCACTCGCCCTCCAAGCCCAGCGATCCTCTACCCTGCTTGGCCCTCTCCAGCTGTGCCCTCACAGTAACGCCTTCTATTTCTGTCATTTGTAGTGTATCTCATTGTAGGGTGGCAGGCTTTGTCCAGACTTTTTCCAGCCCTGCCCCAGCACCACGTTGCCCTGTTTTAACCATATGTGTTCTTCCAGACAGCATTCTCCACACTCTCCTCCCAGGCCCACAGTCTAGACAGGAGCTGCTGCTCAGCAGGTACCCAGGGGCAGCTCAGCCAGCTTCGCTGGGGCCCCGTGGACTCACAGCTTAGGGAACAGGGGAAGGCTGTTAAGATGGCACACATTGCCTTCAGATAAAGTCCCAGGCACTGGGCCCACGGTAGCTCAGTGTGGGACGTCACGGTCACGTTTGTACCCTAAAATTTCCTCAGTTGGATTCCCTTGCAGAAATCCCCAAGGAATTGTTTGTGAATTTTTTATTCTAAACATTGCTCTGATAAATGACCCATTACTTATACTCAACGTATTATGTTACATATTTTTGAATTATTATTTAACATTACAGTGTTCCTAAGAGTGCTTTTATAAATGTGTTTTGATTTAAATCGTTACATGTAATTTATGTGGATTTTTCTAACTGTCAAAATAGCATTTCCTTGTGTGGCTATGACTACTACTATACTCTACCCAAGTATAAATGGAAATCTTCCAGAAGTAGAGGAGGTCCAGGCTTGATCCCTGCAACAGAATCAAGAGAGAACGAAGCGTATGGGCATGGCAGGGCATGAGGGAGGTGATGACTTGAGTAATGGAGAACTTTTTTGTATTTTATAACAACAAAAATTTTATTTCACGAGGGTGATCTCTGCCATACACACGGTTGTCTCAGCTCACCTGGGAGGGGTCTAGTCAACCTGTCAATCAGGAAGCCTGTATCTGGTTTCTCTTGGCATCAAAGGAGTTGGTTCTGATGTTACCGGGATGGTAACTCTGGAATACCTTGGAGATCACTGGGGTGATCAGGGTTTGAGAAGATCAAGGACCTCATCTGACAAAAAGAGCAAAGAGCTAAGTTGGGTCTTATGACCCTGTGAGTTTGACATGGGTGGTTGATTCCTTTCTTTAGTGGAATAGCTGTAGGGATGAGACCCTAAAATTCTGTGTCCTGGGTAGTTGTTTCTCTACCCAGAAAAGATCGGCTTCTCATGTTCATTTGGGCTGACTATCGGTGAGATGTCTGCTCTAAATGTCCCAGACATGTCTGGACATTGGGAACTTACAGAATCATCTCAAAGTGTCATTCCTGGTTGGCTCAGGTTGCCTGAGCTGGGAAACTGTGTCATCTTCAGGACCTGAGCTGGAGCTTTTTTTCTGGTGAGTCTGGAGTCCATACAAAGAATGATGAGGGCCATGTGTATGAGTCTGTGCTTAATAACATCAAGACAGGGAGGTGTGTTGTTGGCCTGGAAATCAGATCTTCACAGAGTACGTCTGGGAATGTGGATAAACCCAGTCCAGGCTCCCTGAGCTCCTGTAACAGGAGAGATTATTCTCTCCCTACAATCTCAAGTGTCATGCTAACTATTGGCTCTCCTGTGGGGAGCAGCAGGAGATGTTCTGGTTCCCGAATCCCTCCAAACCCATGGCACCAGCAGTTAAATGCTTGGCAGCTCCCACTCTCTTCTTTCTGGCTGTCCATTTCCTCTCGCTTTGGGATTCACCTCTCCCAGGAAGTCTTCCTGCCTGGGGCTCTGGCAAGCTATGTGCCTGCACTATCCTTCATGAACCACATATTATCATGACATGCTTCTTTGTGTGTGTGACAGTTTTCTTAATGTCACTGTCCTTCTTTAGTGGTTGATCTGGGAAGCGGCTATGCCAGGTTTGTCACTTGTCCACCCCACATGCTCACTTTAGACCTCCCATGTATAGAGATGACCTAAATGGGTGGAGAGATTGCAGACAGGTGGCCAGTGTCACATGGGAGCTAGAGTTCCCCTGGTGTCCTCTGCAGACCTCTAATCAAAGGGACTGGTCAACTCCACTGACTTTGCCATCTTCCTGACCATCTATGAATTTAAAATGGGCATGGGACAGTGGACATATTTTCGTGTGCTGAGACTAGAATCTGTCTGCTTCTCTATTCTGGGAATCTCTGCCGGGAATAAGAATATATGTGAAAATGGGAATCATTTAAGCATCCCTTCCTTTAAATGAGGTGTGTCTCGGTAACAAATAAGTATATACCTTTTTTTGTCTATTTGATTAAAAGTGGAGGAAGCAGATAGGCAATTTAGAACTTGATTTTTAACAAAATTGACAGTAGTGACAAAGGATTAAACATCTCAACAGGAATGGGTAAAGTATAAGTGAAATGTGGATGAAAAGAATAGCCAAAGGTGCCATGGAGAAAGGCCAGACCCACAGCTGTAGAAGACACGGGTTCGGGAAAGGAGGACGGTAACACGGGCAGACCTCTGAGGAACCTGGAGATGGGCTAGGCGGGCGACAGACCAAGAGTTCACACACTCCATGGACATACAGGGGCCACATCACTGCACTTTCAGGAGGATGTGGCTTACAGGAGGTTGGATCAGAAGGTGTGCAAGTGGTGAGGCCCAGGAGTCTGGGCTTTCTGAAGCTCCCACGTGACTCTGGTACTCAGCAAGATGGTAAAAAGCAGAAGGGGCAGGGCTCTTCCAGACACCTGGTAGGGCAAGAGTCATTCCCTCTGCCACCCCCAGCATGCCCCAGCCCCAGCACCTCCCTGTTCAGGACACAGCCTCGAGGCAAGGGGATATTTTAGACCCAAACTCTCCCTCTCCTTCCTGCAGCTTAGGGGTCAGGGAGTAGAGTTGTTGGCTGTGCACGTGGGAAACTTGAAGCCTGGGGTTCAGAAGACATGCTCGCACTTTTGTTCTTGCTGGTTTTGCATATACCTGTTGCTGCAGATAGGCTAGCAGTGTGCTTGTGGAAAGTATCGTGCCAGCTCCAGCATGGGCGAATGCACAGCTGCCCAGACTGCATAGTCTCTCCTCTGTGCACAGCTGCGAACTATTCCACCTTTCCTCACGGTGCTGGACTTTCCCAGGTGGGCTTCCCCTGGCACGGAGCGTGGATAAGAAGCTGTGTGACACTCAGTGCGCTGTGCAGAACTGCCTAGGCAGGATGAGTATAAGAAGGTTGCCATTAACACTGGCCTAAGAAAAATAAGATTTAAATCTGGGGGTGGTTTAATTTAGTTTGATTTTATACTTAAGGAGATGAGGCGATTAGTGGAGGAGAACAGAGATAAGAATTGTTAGTTGCCCAGGATGAATGGCCTGGAAAGCTGCTGCTGTTTGAATTAGGCTTATTCTTGTAGCAACGTTTGCAGGGACTTGCTGCAACTTGCTGCCTGGCCCTGTGCCTCCTACCTGTTCATGCAGTTTGCAGTTCTCAAGGAAGTAAGCAGCCTGTGTTATTTTGCATAAAGAAAGTGAATGTTGTGCCCTATAAATGAGGGCTTCCAATGTGGAGTTCTCCAAAGGGAAGTGAACACTCCTGAGGAGAGGCCTCCTGCTTTCTGGAGTGTGGGAGGAAAATATTAGGATGTTTATAGATTGCATCTCACCTTATTATATTATTATATTCTGGGTTTTGTTTTGTTTTGCTTTAATGTTTTTATCTTTTGATACAGGGCCTCACTATGTAGCTTTGGCTGATCTGAAACTTGCTGTGTAGAACCAGGCTGGCCTTGAATTCACTCCTACCTCTGCTTACCAAGCCCTGGGATTAAAGGCATACAATACTATGCCCTGCCCTCATTTTACTCTTTTTTTTTAAGTGTCATTCTATTTGTTGTGTGTGTATGTGTGTGTGATACTGTTTTAAAAAATCCATCTATATACAGTTATCTTTTAGACTTGAAATATTACTTCAAATTTTGGGAAAAATAACATAATAGGCCACTAGAACATGAAATATGTATTACTTATTATATAATAAAAATATATATTTTATATTTTATAATATATTATAATAGTATATATTATATAGATAATATAATATAATTAATATAAATAATATAATATAATATAATATAATATAATATAATATAATATAATAT
>NW_026585987.1:3511324-3520238 GCF_907164565.1 Psammomys obesus
ATAATATAATATAATATAATATAATATAATATAATATAATATAATATACCACTAAAACATTGATAAAGTATCCTTGCCTTCTGTTAATTTCTTTCATGAGAATTATGTTGTAAAAGTCATGATTTTTATCACTTTAAATAAATGACTTCCTGTTTTTGCATGTTTTAGTACATTGTTCTCAAGACACCTTTCATGTTTGTCCTTAATTACACACCTTTTTAGCATCAGTACCACTCCCTACTCGTAACTTGGATCTGCTGAATTTAAGTCCTCTGGGAACTAAATTTTATGGTCCGTGCATAGCAAGGGAAAGGGGAATCTTGCGCTTTTTTGTCTGTTTGTTGTTTGGTTTCAGGGTTTTGGTTTTTTGTTTGTTTTTGTTTTTGTTTTGTTCTCTGTGAAGTGTTGGCTGTCCTGGAACTCATTTGTAGACCAGGCTGGCCTTGAACTCACAGTGATCTGCCTGCCTCTGCCTCTCTGAGTGCTAGGATTAAAGGCATTTGCCACCATGCCCGGCTTGGTGAAGGGGAATATATAGAGTAAAAGGATGTGGGGGGAGGGGGGCAATTCTAAAATAGAAAATGTCTTCTGCTATAGACAAAGTGCTAGCAGTCCATGGAGGTGGAAGAAAAGGATAGCAGGACTCATTTGAGCTTTGCAAAGCCCTCAAATATATTTGTTTTCTAAGACTGCTCACGGATATAAAACTGTCACAGTCTCATCTTATCCCAAGACAGGAGGCCCCTCTCAGCCCCTCTTCCACATACTGCAATGATATTTAAGAAAGCAAGTAGTCTTGAGTCAGCAAGACAGCCCAGTGAGTAAAGGTCCTTGCTACCAAGCCAGAGGACTTGAGTTTGAACCACCGTGGTGGTAAGAAAAAAGTGACTCTGCAAGCTGTCTTCCAACTTCCACAGATGTGCTGTTGCACAGGCATCACACGTGAAGGCTCACAAAATAAATACATGTAATAAAAAATATTCTGGAAGTGACAAAATTGCCATTGAAGGTGCCCAAATGAATTAGATAAATGAGAAGTGGGTGCTGGAAACACATACCTTAACAAACGCCTTTCTGGGCACCGAAAGGTAGAACTTCTTGACTTTTTCTCATTCCAGCCAGGGCTTATGCAACATGGTAGCACAGAGCCTGGGAAATCAAAACAAAGCAAAACAAAAGAGGTCAGAAGTTCTGCTGTGGAATTCAGGGCAGAAATTTCTCAAAGAAACCAAGACGCGAGGGACCAATAATAGAGTGTTCCCACCCCACCCCCTGGTGGACTGTGTGCTTGCCTTGTCTCCAGCTTGCTGCTGCTGACTTGGTTTTCTTGCCTTGCTGTTTACATAAGTGGTAGGTTAGCTCCCCAGGTGACACTTGCAGAGAAAGATGACCATGGTCTTTGTACCTTACTTCACTTAAAGTGTTCTTCCTCCCATTTCTTGCCTACAAGAATCTATGGATTATAGTCTTGCATGCCTGGGATGAAGCCTACTTGTTCATGGTGGATGATGTAGCCCATGGCAGCTCAGTATCCAAGTGGGTTACCCTAGTAAGGGGAACAGGGATTGTCTCTGACATGAACACAGTGGCTGGCTCTTTGACACTCCCCCAAGGGAGGAGCAGCCTTGCCAGGCCACAGAGGAGGACACTGCAGCCAGTCCTGATGAGTCCTGATAAGCCAGGGTCAGATGGAAGGGGAGGAGGACCTCCCCTATCAGTGGGCTTAGAGAGGGGCATGGAAGGAGATGAGAAATGGAGGGTGAGGTTGGGAGGGAATAAGGGAGAGGGCTACAGCTGGGATACAAAGCAAATAAAAAAAGAAAAATAAATAAAATTACCTAATTTCCAGAAATAAAAAAAAAAGAATCTATGGAGGGTTTTTTTTGTTTTGTTTTGTTTTTGCCACTCTAGCCTCTGTCACCTCTTCCTTCTAGGATGGCTGATTTTTAGCGTTTCTTGGCCTTTAGCACTCCAAGTCAGAAAGTCAGTCTCTGACTCATGATTTGTCAGCGAAGCTCTAGTGCTCTCTCTTCTCTCTCTCTCTCTCTCTCTCTCTCTCTCTCTCTGATATTTGAAATTATTTCCCCTTGAAAAATATCTGTTTACTTAGTAAATATTTGTGATATCTTCTACCCATGTTACTCACCCGCCAGTTGTCCTAGCTTTCTGGGCAGACATTTCTAATTCTTTATAACATTTCTCCCACTCATAGCATGTCCAGCCACAGAAGTTTATCACGTGGCCCTGCAGATGCCCACAGCCAGGCCAATGTCTTAGTCACCCCACTATGCAGCCAGTTCCACATCTCTGTCATCACAACGAGCATTTTCTAGTGTGTTCTTCTCCTCTTACATAATTTATTATATCCCAGCATGAATTGCTGTTATTTCTATACATTTTACAATCCGTACTTCTGGGTAATAAATATGCTTTATGCTATATTGAACCATATGCTATGACCTCAAGGAAAGAGATGTAATCTTTTTCTTTCTTTCTTTCTTTCTTTCTTTCTTTCTTTCTTTCTTTCTTTCTTTTCTTTTCTTTCTTTCTTCTTTCTTTTTTTTCTCTTTCTTTCTTTCTTTCTTTCTCTCTTTCTCTTTCTTTCTCTCTCTCTTTCTTTCTCTTTCTCTTCCTTTCCCTCTCCTTCTTCCTCTCACTCTCGCTCTCCCTCTCCCTTTCCCTCCCCCTTCTCCCTCTCCCCCTTCATTTTCTTCTGATGACAGGTCTTACTTTGTAGCTCTGTTGTCCTGAAACTCACTATATAGACTAGGCTTTCCTCAAACTCACAGAGATCTCTGCCTCCCAAGAGCTGGGATTAAAGGTATATGCCACTCTGCCCAGCACAACACATACAACTATTTCAAGGTGGGTGAAATAGTACTTGATTATTTCATGGGGTTTACACAAAATCACCCACATAAATGGGTGGCATTCTGGCATAAAAACATAACACACACTGTTCAAAGATCAACAAGACTCTACTGAGTCAATTCCTCCTTAGTCTACACTAAAGAATTGAGACTTCTTTTATGAGAATTGTGCTTACAGGTGCCATTGTAGTTGAGTGACAGATACAATTTCGGTGTTGGGATCCTTGGGCAGTGAAAAAGAGGAAGAGTTTAGAGATGGACAGATAGTTGTGGAGGTCTTTGCTGGCCACATTGAGAAAGAACAAGAGCCCTTACCAAGAAACAGGAAAGGGAGAGACTGAAGGAAGTAGAGGTAGTCAGTGGGACCGAGCCAGCCTTCTATGTGAGTGGCTGAGTTCTTGCCACTGAGTTCTTGCAGTGGCCCCTTGGGGAGAGGATGGAGTTTTCTTTCTTTGGTTGATGCTGTTCCTGAAGGCAGGGCTCCTCCTGGTTTTGTAAATAGGGTTCTATTCACCCCCTCCTATCATTGTCATTGGCTGCTCCCTGTCCTAGAGTGACTACTTTCAACTGCTCTATACTCCAGGGGATTCCCATAGAATTCTCTCTGCCCACCCCCCAAGAAACTCCTCAAACTGCCTCTCCTTTGTCTCCAAACTGCTTTCTCCCCTTTCATTACCCCCATGGCTAACCTAAGAGACCAAGGACAGAGCCTTTCCAGTCCCTCCAGGCAGCATACTTGTTAGTGAAGCAGCCTGGCCTGAAACCAACTGTAATGATGCTCAGAAGCCCCGTGATGGGTAGCGAGCTTCCCTTTTTAAGATGCACAGACTTGGCTATTTCATGGGAGTCTCTTACTGGTTTCATTTTAAAATGGAACTTTAACATAAAAGCAGACAGCGTGGGTGAGTCTATGGCCTCCTCAGTTATTTCTGCCCCTCCTCTGCTTGCTGAGGCATGTTTCTTACAAATGTTCAAATTTCTTTACAACGATGTTTGTCTTCTGTCTGCTGCTTGTGACTTGTTTGGAGAAATGGGGGAGGGGAGCAGAGTGTGACTATGCCCTGGGCATAAAAGGTCATCAACTATGAAGGCCAGGTAACTGACACTTGCAGCTTTGATGACCGGTCCCTGCTCCTCAGGTCTGCCCTCGACTCTGAGAAAGCAGCCATAGACAGTGCTCCAGGACAAAACGTAATCCAGTGGTGAGCAGCCTCCAGCAGGTGTTTGTTATATCCTGCCGTGGGTGACAGTTGGTGGCCAAGTGCCAGCCTCTCCTGCTGTTTCCCTGTGGGCTCCACACAGCACATCTACAGTCTCTTGTCAGATTCTTAAAGACATGCCCTTAGGACAATGGCTCAGTCAAGCCTCATAAATTCAGAACTCCCAGAAACAAAGAATTCAGAGAACAACTCGCGCTGGTCAGTAAAAGGCAGCAGAGGGCCCTGAGGATGTTACATGTGGAACCTGACAGCGACCCAGTGTAGACCATAATGATGCCTTCTCTTTACTTAAGCCTTCCTGGATCATGCCCTGTCAGAACATGCTTTGGCTAGTATCACAATCCACAGGAGACTGTGCGGTTCGTTTAGGAGTGTGTTCTTGTGAACCAACACTGCTGGCTTCAAGACCCTTCACAGTTTGTCTGCAGCTCTTCCGACAGGCCTCCTGCCCGCCTCTCTCACATGCTGTTTGCTAATAAATTCAGTTGTTTGTTTATTTACTTACTTCCGCAGTATTAGGGATTGAAACCTGGGCTCATGTTTTACCTAGCCTGTTCCTATCTTTCCTTTTCTAAATCAGCCCTTCCATGATGCTTTTTGAATATCTTGAGATTTTCCTATGTGCACACTCAGACACATTCACACACCCCCCCCACACACACACCCAGATACAGATAGACATATGGACAGACAGAGACACTCACACACTGTTCTATCACTCTGGGTTTAGGGGCTGCCCACCAGCTCCTGCTGAGGAGTGACCTTTAGGTCTCCGTTCACTTCCCAGTCCATCATAAATCTACAGGAGAGCCCCAGACCCGTGAGTCACAGGGACACAGCAAGCCATAAGCAAAGCTTATTTGTCTGAAAATGTTGATGTTGGTGTCCTTATCAGCCGCCATTCTGCACTAAGGAGGGATGTGCAAATCGTCCCTGCCATCCACGCACTAACATTTATACATAAAGAATTGAAAGTCCCTGAGGATGCGGTCCTCTCTTTAGGCAGGCCCTACAAACCTAACACAAGAGGATCACACAGAGGCCAACGACCAATGAAAGGTGACTTCTTTACCACAGCTTTCTATATAACCAAGAAACTTCCTGAATTTGTATGCATAAAAATCTTCTAATCCCCAACACAGCCCTCTAAGCCCATTCAGATTTGTGGGCTTGCGGGGGCGTGGGTGATAAATGGGCAGAAACCGGAAACGGGCTCACAGAACAAGGGCAATATTATTTCACTTGCACAGCCACAGCCTAGATGTCTCCATGGAATCAGCTGTAGCCGTTCCCCTGCTGCATCCAAGGGTTTCTGCACTGAGTGCGCTCCCTATGCTCTGCATGGACCAAAGCATACAGGCATGATAAATTGGTCTCCCCGCCTCTTCAGTCCCAAGCTATTCTGTTGGTGAGAAAGCAGTGATCCAGCAGAGTGGTGGAGTCATTTTTAGTTCCCTCACGCAAGTCACAGGCTCCTTGCCACTTGGTGCTGAGTATGTTTTGTGTGTGTGCAGGCGTGTGTGCTGTTGCTCTGATTCCCTCCATATGAATGGCTATTCATTTCCAGCCATGACCTTACTTTGATGGCCATCTGGTTCTCTTTTGGTCGCTCACACATCTGCCCCAGAGGTTTGGGAAACGAGCTTCATTTAGCAGCTTTCAAACCATCTTCCTGTGGATGAAGCATGAAAGGGAAGTCACGTTGTTCTGTCCCGTGGACCCTGACCAGTGGGTGAACAGCCCAGCTTCCCCGGGGATCTAGAGCTGAAGTGTGCTCTGTGGAATCTGCAGATCCCTCCCCCCACCCTTCTCCCTCAAGTGATGGGAACAGTAAAAACCCCAGTGTGAACTAAGAATGACCATCTCTCCTGAGGTTTTCCTTGGGACCAGATATGCTTGTGCAATGGAAAAGCTGGAGATAAAAGTCATACTGTTTGTTTGTGAGGCCTCAGGGGCCAAACGTAAGATGAGTCACAGCATATTCAAGGCGATCTCCTAAGTGCTTTGAGCAGCAGCTACAGAGCATCCCTAAGTAACAGACTCTAGCTTGGGCCCAAGTGTCCCATTCCTGCTAACACTGAGTATCTTCCTCTGTTCCCACAAATGAAATCTCGGTGCCTGTGGATTGTCCTATTCAAAAGTAATGCTTTCCGGCAGTTCCACAGTAAGAGAAAAGTGTCAGCGTAACAATGATAATCAAGTCAGTGCCAACAAACCTAAATCTTCTTTTGCAGACTATAATCTGAAGAGGTTAAGAATCAATTGAAGGTAATTGTCATCTAAATTTAAATTTCCTTGACCTTTTGAGTTAAAAAAAAAAAAAAGTGTAATGGCTGCCTATGTCTTATTTTGCTCCATCTTAGCCAGTGAGATTCTTGATGTGGTGTGCAGACAAAAGATTGTTTTTCTAACACCTGTAGACTTGACTGCTCCCCAGTGACACACTCAAATGGGGTTCTTCAGCTCCAGCAAGGTTGGTTTTGGTAGTCTCACACGCTCTTTACTTTTCAGTGAGATGTAAATGAGCCAGAGTAACCTGGCTGCATAACTGTGTCACATCATTAGCCCTGTGCCCTTGGCATTTAAAGGTTGGAGGTGGGAGCTGACAAACTCTAACCTATAGTGTTTGTTCCAGATGAAAAGCTTGTTCCTGGGACTGTAGTTGTTTCTCCCAGGATGATTTCAAGAACTATTGAAGTGTCTGAAGTTTTCTGCTTCAGTGTTTCTGCTTACAAGTGTTTGGGTTTGTTTTTGGTTTTTGGTTGTTTTTTTTTTTTTTTTTTTTTTTTGGCAGAAGTCATGCTATTTTGTGTTAGAAGCAATTTTGACTGTCACCGAGTCGCCACAGCTGGGTTTTGGTTTTCTCTGGTCTTGGGTATAGGAGTCAGTCTCAGATGAGGGCTTTCTGGTTACATCAGTTCTCTTCCCCCTCCTTAAGACCTGTGGTGCAGAAGGGCTCAGAGAGATGGGCACACTGTAGACCTGCATTGCAGGTGAGAGACCCTGAACTTAAGCCACTGCAGTCTTTCTTGATGGGCTTGAAGGGGCTTGACTATCTTTTGCTCTGGAGAGAGGCATTATCTTCCTTTTACTTCATAGTAAATAACCCTACTTCTTCCTCCTGGGACACTATTCCCAGTTTCAAGTCAAATCTGTGCCTCTGTTCACAAGCCTTACCAAGAGTTCAAAAGAGGGCTGGAGAGTCATGTCCCAGTTGGTTCCAGTGGAAGCTTGATAATAGCATGGAAAGAAAAGTTGAAGATGAAAATGTTCGTACCAAGGCAGAGTTCAGGGGTTAAGTGTGTTGCTGCTCCTTCAGAGGACCGGGTTCAGTTCCCAGCTCACACATGGCAGCTAAAAGCCATCTATAACTCCAGTTTTAAGGTGGGGTATCCATTGCTCTCTTTCTGCCCTGGAGGGTGCCAGGCATGCATGTGGCAAAAATCTACTTGCAAAACAACCACTCACCTGTAAGATCAAAACAAACATTTTTAAGTGAAAATGTCCTTGGCTTCACTCTTCTTTATTATATATACAGTGTTATGCCTACATGTACACCTGTAGGGCCATCTGGTTGTGAGCCACCATGTGGTTGCTGGGAATTGAACTTGGGACCTCTGGAAAAGCAGCCAGTGTTCTGAACCTGTGAGCCATCTCTCCAGCCCTATTGGCTTCTCTTAAAGGTGCCAGTCTCTCTAGAAAATTGTCTGGGACTTAGAGCCACGAGGGACTGTCCTCCCAAGGGAGGCTGGCAGGAATCAACCTGGGCCTACATAAGGTGCTTTTAGTATGATCCTTATAGCTCCTGGATTTGCATTTCACACTTCGAAACCAAATCGTTACGTTTCTTGCTGTCCTGCATCCGGTGTTGTTGTGCCTCTGATGGCTCCTCCATGTTTTGAGGAGCAGAGATTTTTTTTTTTTTTTTTCAGTCCTGGACCACATTTTCCACATTTACTGCCACTTTGCCTAGAATTAGTAAGACTGAAGATGGAAGCATCTCTGCCCATCCCCCCCCCACATCTGCTCAGCTGGGAAAACATGCTCTGCAGGCAAAGTCCTGTAGCAGAGCTGCTCCAACAGGTCCTCTAGCCTTCTTGCCTTCTCAAGATTCATCTCAGATTTAAGTGTTCCGGGGGTGGGACATAAGTGCCTTCTGCTGTACAGTTTTAGTCAGTGATGGGCTGCCTCTACTATTTCATATCCTTTCCTCGTGAACTTCTTTTTTACCTTCTGCTTCAGTCAGTTTCTTCTGTCAGAGCACTGCTCTGCCCAAATGCAGATGCCTTTTCAAATAGTTCATGTCCCTTTGGTTTTGGGCTCAGATGTTTTCTTTTTATACTACTACTCTAGGCTGTGTCCTGCAGTGTCCATTTTTGTGGAGAAGGAATTGGTGAGCCCTCTATTAGATAGAGTAGACATCATTCAAATGCATTTTGGACGTTGCTGATCGGCTAGGAGTCAGGAACTGCCCAAGAAATTGACCCTGTCCACCCACATAAGGTTCTGCCTTCAAGGTGTCCTGCTGGCTCCCCCTGTCCTGTTCACTCCCTTTGCAGTCATAATTCCAT
Organism: Psammomys obesus; assembly: GCF_907164565.1. Classification (NCBI taxonomy): domain Eukaryota; kingdom Metazoa; phylum Chordata; class Mammalia; order Rodentia; family Muridae; genus Psammomys; species Psammomys obesus. The sequence goes on from NW_026585987.1 coordinate 3,519,986, forward strand.
GCCATCAGTAACTGTATCCCTCTAAAATTTACTTGAGGTTGTTTCATTTTCTGATCATCTTCTTGACTCACCTGCAAGTCTACACTTTCAGAGCTCTGATATACTTCTCCCAAAGCCTCTTCCTTAAAAGTTCTTCACCTCTGCTTTTGGAAAATTGCATGCCTCACTTTCTGGGCCTGGGATCCCATTCTTTTCTCTTTACCATTTGTGTGTGTGTGTGTGTGTGTGTGTGTGTGTGTGTGTGTGTGTGTGT
>NW_026585987.1:3520248-3592549 GCF_907164565.1 Psammomys obesus
GTGTGTGTGTGTGTGTGTGTGTGTGTGTGTGTGTGTGTGTGTGTGTGGGTTTTCAGGGTGCTAAGGATGGAACCGGGGACATTGCTCCACCATGGAGCATGCTACCAGCCCCCAAGGAGACTCCTTAGATCTTAGTTTTTCTCAAACCTGGGAATTACCACAGTTTGTGTCCCCAGGCCATGGATGCCTGTTTGGCACTGAAGTACCTCCTTCCCTCAGTCCCATCTTCCCCTCACAACTGTTTAGTCTGTTCTCTTAGAGCTCATCTTGTATTCAAAGATGATGTCTCTCTTCCTGTAGCTAATCCTCATGTCTTCATTTGGTTTCTCCTCCCCCTACCCTGCCACTACTCTGATGGAAGTCCACAGTGTATTCGAGACAGGGTTTCTATGTGTAGCATTGGCTAACCTGGAGTCTCTTTGTAGAGCATGCTGGCCTTGAACTCACAGCGATTCCCCTGCCTCTGCCTCTCCGATTAAAGGCTGGGATTAAAGGCTTATGCCAACACACCCAGCAACAGTGTATTTTCTAGTTGTTGGTGTTGAAGGCAGGCCTGCCTGGTTCTACCTAGTGTTCTGGAATTCACTTGCAGTGAAAACTGCCTTTTTACCTGTTAGGTTTGAAGTACTTTGATGGCGGCCTCCATGACCATATTCAGCTCCCAAACATGGCAGCTCCTCTTTGGGCTCCCACTTTGTCTCTTCATATTCTTGGACAAAACCTGCTAACTTTCTGTGGATGTGAGGCTGAAAGATGTATTCCCATCATCTAGAGCTTGTCACATGCCGCCATGACAAAATCTAGAGATACTCTGAGACCTACCTACCCTAGGAGGTGGAGCTTGAGCACTGTGTGTTTTGTTCTTTCAACTAAAACTTCCCTTGAGATTCCTGTTATGTCCCCTGCTAGTATGCTCACTGAATCCTCACACTAACCCTAAAAGACTATTACAAACTAATCTTATCCCTTTCAAGGTAAATGCAGTCGTTTCCACTTTGCATAATGAAGGTCTAGCCTCAGACACCAGCACCGTGTTAATGTGTCACGGGCACTATATGTGCCGTCACCTGCAGGTGATGGCATATGCTTCCTGTGGGTCAGTTTCCATAACTGCTGATTAAAAGGTGCGTATTCTTAGAGTGGCATATTAATGCTCCTCTCTCTCTTTAGTCTGGTAGGCACCTGCAAAGCTTCTGTTTTCCTACTGTCTGTCTCAGGAGTGAACTAGGAGGATGGGGGTAGGGAGGGGCACAGGAAAACTGAGGACCCTACAGCTTGGTCCAGCTTCCTGCCAAGCTGCTTCCATGATGTAGGGCAGCGGGCCATTCCAGAGGTTGCCCTGCATTGCTTCTTTAAGCTTGGGTCTCTCAGTACTGTGGGAGCTGTCCAGTGAGTATACACACAAAGTTTGACTTAGTCATTCCTTGCCCATAGGAACTTCCCTCAGAATCAGCCCACACTGGATAGCTGCAGCCATCACTTTGTCTTCTGTCCCTCGCCTCAGCCTTCCCTGCATGCTCATTGCCAGAGATCCTCTGTTGGCAGCTTGAGCTTTGTGGGTAGAGGTTTCTCTATGCAAAGTGGGGTGCTGCTCAGCTTTCTCTAGTCCTGACTTAGGAGTCAATATAGGTCGGATCCTTTCCCTCACATTTGATTGCTTGCTGGTTTCCAGAATATTCTCAGACACATACATTCATATCCTTTCTTCTTCTCTCCCTCTCCCTCATTACCCTTCTTTGTTTGGCTTAGTGTTTTTTTTTTTTTCTTTTCTTTTCTTTTTTTTTTTTTTTTTTTTTAAGAGGGGAGCCTTTCTTCATTAATCAAAAATCTACATAGTTTAATTCTCTTCTACAGCCCCATATCTCAGATGGGGACATAATGCTCACAGAAGTTCACATGTATTACTAATAAAATGGTGTAACCAGGATATGCGCCTCATGGCTGGGTTCTCTGCCCACCTCTATCCATGCAAAACCTAAAGCTAAAACTGCTTCTTCATTAAGAAAGAACTTCACAGATTGTAGGATAGATGGGGGTCTGCAAGGGTCTGGAGAGTTCTGTTAGATTCCAAGAGTATAATACACTGCTTTGCACGAAAAAGAAACTGCTCACTGCTCATGAATGTCGCCCAATCAACTGCTGGGCTGAACTGAGGTCTTCTAGAAGGACTTCCTGCTAATTTCCCTCTAGAACAGCTACAAATGTCATTTTCAGAGCAGGGTCCTTTGTTCTGCAAATTTGGAACAGGGAATTAGCCCAGGGAAAGGATTCTCTTAACGCAAACATTTCCAGACAATAGCAGAGGACTAGAGGAAGGCTCATTGTAGTCAAAATTACACTTTGTACACTGCTTCCTGCTAGAATCTGGACTGCCCACTTCCTGTTCATTGAGTTCTGAGCCACATAATGTGGCAAACCAATTTTCTGTTAGGGGAGGAAATGGTCCTATTCAATTTAGAACCCTTTTTTACTTTGGTTTAAGTAAAGCCTGTGCTGGGAGTTTAACCCCCTGTGTGGTGTTGGAAGGGAGGGCCTGAGGAGGTGAACCTGCCTTCATGAAAGGATCATGTGACCTCTGTACCAGGATAGTTATGTGAATAGGCCCTTCACAAAGGACAAACTTTGCCCTTAGGTCTTTTGCCATGGGAGGTGAACCTGCCTTCATGAAAGGATCATGTGACCTCTGTACCAGGATAGTTATGTGAATAGGCCCTTCACAGAAGGACAAACTTTGCCCTTAGGTCTTTTGCCATGGGAGTGGCACAGCAAGACACATTCACCAAGTATTGGCTCCTCAATGTTGCATTTCCCAGCATCCAAAATAACAAGAAGTATAACTAAGCCAGGAAATGGTGGTATCGATCTTTAATCCCAGCACTGGGTGGAGGAAGAGGGTGCAGTGGCAGAGGCAAGTAGATTTCTGCCAGCCTGGTCTACAGAGTGAGTTCCAGAACAGCCAGAGCTGCACAGAGAAAACAATCTGAGAAACCTGAATGGAAGGAAAGAAGGAGGGAAGGAAAAGAGTAGGACCTTGATTCTCGTGTCTCTACCTAGGGATTACTAGGATTATAAGTGTGTACAGCCACACCCAGCTAGGTTTTCTTTACACAGACCAGCCCTGTAATATCCTATGAAAATTAAAGTTCTGAACTATAAGTCTTCCCTCCTGCCTTGGATGAAACTGTGTGTCCTTTAGAGCACTTTGTAGTATCTCTAGAGCCATTCTTGTTTTAGCCACAGTTTAACATAATATTTTTTTGGCATAAGAAATCTCATAACTTGTAAGTCATAGAAATTAAATATCATTCATGGGGCTGGAGAGATGACTCAGCAGTAAGAGCACTGTCTGTTCTTTCAGAGGTTCTGAGTTCAATTCCCAGCAACAACATGGTGACTCACATACTGGGATCTGATGTGCCCTTCTGACATGCAAGTGTCCGACAGATAGAGTACCCCTAATTTAAATATCATTTCATTCTTTGTTGTATTGGAAGATTAAGGGGGAAAAAAGAAAACATTGTTCTTTAAGGCCTCGATTGACCTTCTCTATTTTGAAATCTTCACCTTAGCTTCTGCTAATGAATGCTTACCGCATTTTTCTTGACATTTGCAAGACTTAAATATGATATAGGGTGTGTGGTCTCCTGTAACCCAGGACTTATTTCATATTTGTCTTCACATGTAATCTGTTGTAGTTCTTGAATGTTATAAGCAAAATATTGCTTACGAGTCTCTGTTTTCTTTCCTCATCAATCTTGGAATGCGCATTCACTGTCAAAATGAAATGGTAAAAACGGCAGTGAGCGAGGCACATGCTGCACGTCGGCTGCCCATGTCATTGCTTTAACCATAGTATCTTAGGCTGCAAGGAGCAATATCCTAGTGACTGTGAAGCTGGAAATTGAGGAGGTAGCACATTTGCAGTGTGCTAGGCAGCCGTGAGCAGGTCCTCCTCGGGGACTCAAGAGTTCATGTGTCATGTCCAGAATCCCTGTGATTGAGTGAAAGGCCCAGTGCTGTGCTGGGATGACGAGGGAGAACAGAAGAAAAGCCTGTCAAACTCCAGAAACAGGACGTGGGGTAGTTTTCCTTCCTTGACATAAGCCTCTCAGCTCAGCTGGCTATTGCCTTTGGTCTCGGCCCCCATTCAGTAGCATCAAAGCCACTAGGGACTGGCAAGCGGAGAGCACCCGTTTCTTTAGTCAAGCCATGATCCTAAGCCCGCCTCTGGGAATTGCTCTTCACAGCCTAGCTGCCTCTCCATGACATTTTTCATCTCTCTAAATGGCTCCTGTTTGCATGATTTTTGGCCCTCTATAGTCTAGGTAGTTCTTTTTTTACTGGCTTTTCATCGAGGTCAGGATTTAAGGATGGCAAAAGCATTTACCCCTCTAGTGAACCTCTACAACAGCCCTTCATAATCTAGTCCTGGCACCCGCCAGTCCCTGACATTGTAAATTATGAGCCAAATTTGTTATCTTTGTTTACCATGACAGGATTTGTTTTTCTTCCCAGTGCCCCTTCCAAAGCTTTGCCCACATCTCTTTATTCTCTGATTCTTTATTCCTAATTCTTATCTGAGAAGATACTTGAGCCTAAACAAGAAAGGGATTTTTCAAGCATATGGATTATATATAAAAGTTGATCTAAATAATCACCTCATTAAAACATGAGTTATGTGGGAGAAAACTCTAAATGCCTTATAATTTACACACTGAATTAGATATACATATGTGCTTTGCAACGTTGTGTACAATTCTTAGCATGAAGCTTATCTATTTTAATGCAAGGCTCTTTCTTTTCCTTCTAGAACATCAAAGGACAATAACATTTCAAGGGGGGAAGCATATTATTTGACACAGCTAGTAAGTTTTACACTTACCCCTCCTTGAATCTACTGGGAGCTGTAAATGTTCATGTGGGTGTGTGTAATGTGCAGGCAGGCAGGCTTACACATGTGTGCATGCTTGTAGAGGTCAGAGGTTAACAATGGTGTTAACAAAGCTCAACAAAGCTCCACCATATTTTATATATATATGTAGAGGCCAGAAGAGGGCACTGGATTCACTACATCAAGAGTTACAGGCCATTATGAGACTCCCAACAACATAGGTTAGGAACCAAACGCCAGTCCTTTCCAGGAGCAGGAAGTGCCCTTAACAACTGAGTGGTTTCTCAAGCCCACTCACCTTAATTTTTGAAACACCATCTCTCAAAAAGCTCCAGAGACATGCCCATCCTGCACGCTCTCACCCCACCCCGCCCCCACCCTCATCCCCTGCCTCCTACCCTTTCATGCGGAGTTAGATTCAGGCCAACACTCTCTGCTCTTTACAAGGGTCCTGGGGATCTGAACTCACGTCCCCAGGCTTGCATGAGAGGCACTTTGTTGACTGAGCCATCTCCCCGGGACCCCACTCCCCAACTCCCCAAATTTTAACAAGTACTCTCAAACTCCCAGGGGTCCTGCTTCAGTCTGCTAGTGCCCTTTTTAGCACCGATTGCTTCTCCGAGATGCCTGGTGCCATGACCCTGGGGACGGTCTTCTCCAATTCACTTCCTGGATTCAGATGCCAAACGTGACCCTTACAGACATTTGGGCCGACTGACACCTCTTCCACCCAACCTGGAGCGTTCAGGACCAGGGGTGTGGCAAACAGAACAGTGGGTCGGCTGAAGGAAATACAGTCGTGTAACACAGAACATTTCGGTCATTGGTGGGTTACTTATGCAGTAGTGAGCCCCAGACGATTGGAACAGCACTGGAAAGTTGTCACTTTGTGGCACTCTAGCATCTCAGCATAAGCCTGTATACATGTAAACGTCCAGAGTATGCCGTTATCTACGGTACATAGTACTTGACAATAAAGGACTGTATTACTCAGTTTTGTATTTTTTTATACTATGCTTTTTATCATTTAAGAGTCAGCTTTCTTGTTTTTTGTTTGTTTGTTTGGGGGGTTGGTTTTATTTGTTTTGTTTGTTTCAAGCTGGCTTCTCTGTGTAACCCTGGCTGTCCTAGAACTCACTCTGGAGACCAGGCTGTCCTTAAACTCAGGGATCCACCTGCCAGTGACTCCCAAGTCCTGGGATTAAAAGTGTGCTCCACCACCTGGCTAGAGTTAGCTTCTTATATTAAAGTGGTAATGTAAAACATTGTGCCTGTGCAGGTCTCTTGACTGTCCAGCTCGCCCCATCCCCGGTGATTGGCTTAGATTGGCTAGGTCTGTCTCACAGTATACTCTTTGGTATTTCCAGAATAGCAAAACTGCCTTAAACCACATTTCCAGAACATTTCCCTGTCATTGACACAAATCGAAGTCTTAGAAACAGGTTTGCATTTCTGGTTTAATGTTTATCTGTGGCAACTTACATCATACAAAAATCTTTGAGCCATAACCCAAGAGACCTGGATTGACATCCAGCCTCACTTCTGACCACCCTCGCTGACCCTGACCAGGTTCTTCCCAGGTAAAATAGGAGTGGAAACAGCCCTAGGGGTCCTTCCCAGTTTGAAACCTCCATGGTGGAACTTGCCAGTTCCTGGTTATCTGAAGGGTGGGGCTTTGATCCTGTAGGCCCTTTCTTCTTTCTTCTCTCACGTGATGTCTGTATTGCCCGTCTCCAACTTCTCTGAGATAACTCCTTGGAGGCCTAGCCTCTCCCATCAGCTCTTTTTGCCTTGTAGATGCCTGGTTCAGAAGAATCCCAGGACGTAGGCAGCTCTGAGGAATCCAAGGGGAGCCTGGAAAGTCCCAAACAAGGGAACAGTAAGATGAAGCTCAAGAGCCGGCTCTCAGGTAAGTGAGGACCCTCCCTGCCTGTGGAGAATGAGACAGGCTTGCAGCCCCAGGAATGGGGAGCTTGACCCCATGGACAGGGTGACCCCATTGGGAGGAGAGTGGTGCAGTGCTCAGGCTGGCCTTCAGCTTGTCATTTTTCCCAGGCTGGCCAAAACTCACAATCCTCCTGCCTCATCCTCCTAAGTAGAGAGTGAACAGACTTGCCCCGGGGAGATGAGGCCTTTTATCTTCTTAAAATCTCAGAACTGTTTTTCCACCAGTGAGGCATGCCCTGGCAGAGCACCTTCATTAGCCCTAACCACCCAAATGACTAATTTTTTTGACCCATTATGAAGTGCATGTCAGTGTGTGTGTGTGTGTGTATTGAAACTTCAATTTCTGAATGTTTGGTTCATTTATCTTAATGAGGTTTCAGGTGTCCACTCTCAGGTGGCCCACATTCTCAATATACATATGCTCCCCCAAAAAACTCTCAGCCAACTAGAACAAGTAGCAAAAGGATTTTTCTCATTGAATTTGCATCTCAGCTAAGCAGGAGAAACTGGTGAAAGAGAACAGATAGATTCCACATTCTACATGTCCTGGCTATTTCTCCTTAGATGACCTGGCCTGTGCTCTGGGAGGGATACAGTGGAAGACACACATGACTTCCATGGGTGCTTGGCACATTTGTTTTGTTGGATTTCATGACTGTGTTCATATGAAGAGATACCCTGGGGGCTGGAGAGATGGTTCAGTTAGGTCAAGCACTTGTTAACCAAGCTGAAGGACCTGAGTTCAGATCCTCAGAACCCATGTAAAAGCCAGGTGTGGCACACTTCTGAAATCCCAGCTCTGGGATAAGGGTGAGGCAGAGACAGGGGAATCCGGAAGAGCTTACTGAAAGAGCCAGCTCCGGGTTTAGTGAGAGACCCCGTCTTAAAACACAGGGGTGAAGATCAGAAAGGAAGCTGTCTGCCATCAATCTGGCCTTGTTGAGCATATTCGCGAATGCACACACACACACACATAGCACCAAAAAAAAACAAAACAAAAACTGTGTAGATAGCAAACATCTGAAACATTGGTCCCTGACTGTTCCTAGATGCATCTTGCATACATGTGCACACATACCGTACATGGTAAATAAAATAAATGTTCGGAGTAATACAGAAAGACGCCTGACGTCAACCTCTGGCCTCTGGACACACTGTGTGGATGTGTGTACTCCCACACACACGCACACACACACTTGCACATTACACACATATAAGATATATACCGAATTCATTACCGTCTACTCATTTCTGTCATGCTCAACTTTTCTTGCATTTAAAATTTTTATTAAAGCATTTTTATGGTCTCCAAATGTGGCGTGGGCCCCTGGCACAGTGCCTACTGGCCTAGTAGATAACTTGGCTCCAGCCCCGCATTCCCAGGCATCTGGAAAGGCAGGCAGAACTTAGCTCCCAGCCCTTGGCAGTCGGTAACCTTGCATCCTTAGCCTGCTTTAAGCTTCCATTCCAACAGCTGCCCCAAAGAGATGACACCTGACTTTGAAAGATTGGGTGATTTTTTAATATTATCATTTATTTATTTCTGCAGGGGTGTGTGTGTGTGTGTGTGTGTGTGTGATGCATAAGTAACAACTAGGCTTGTACATGACGTGGCACAGGTGTGGAGACCAGAGGACGATTTGGAGTTGGTTTGCTCTTTCCACCCAGCACAACGCATAATGTGTTAACATCCTCCATCCTGTCATTTTCTTCTTCTGCATCCAGATCCCTGGAGAGGAAAGGGACAGTGCTGCCAGCCCAGAGTATCTGCCCCATCATCTGGCCCTCTGCTGTGTTTATTCTAAGAACATGGGACCGTAAAGGGCAGTGCTTTTCAAAGCTCTGTTTGCAAAAATTAGTTGTTTTGTGTTGCTAATTGGGAATAATTAGGCAGCACCTTGTTTAAATGAGAGTTGGAGGTTGGTTTTTGGCAGAAAGGCGTGGCCTCAGGTATCAGGTAGTGGCTGATAGATATTCCCTGAAGGCTCTCAGCGGGAGGGAACAAGCAGCTCCCAGCCAGAAGCTCCTTTAAAGAGAAAGGCCCCTTTAAACCCTGTGTGCTCAACACTGTATAATCAGTCCCCAGGGAGGCTCTCCTAGTCTGGAGAAATATAGGACCTTTGAAATATCCAGTCACATTCCTCATTTTATAGTTCAGAACAAGCAGCTAAGGAAATCAATCCCAAAGGTCACTGGGTTGGAGCCAGGAAAAGGCCCAGCGCTCCAGACAGTTCTTCCCACCCCTGGCTTCCAGTGGACAGTGAAAAGAATTCTGTCTGCTACCCGTGTGGAAGGCTTTCTAGAGTCAGGTGGAGGTGGGGCACATAGATGTCTGATTTTTCAAACTATGTTCGTATTGTCAGTTTGGAACTAGCAATGCCTTTAGATGATACCCAGTCCAGGGCTTTGCCACTGTTTGCCACAAGAGAATGTCACCTTCTCAAGCCATCCAGGCCTGTGACAGGGAAGTGTGGGGGAGGGGAGAAAGCACGCACAGGTATCATCTGGAAGTTTTCTCACCCCCTGAGACAAGTGACCTGGGACCAGTGACTTTTCCAGGCCTCAGCTTCCTTACCTGTGAAAGGAGGATTACACTATGCATGTAGTCCTTCAGTAAGTGTGAGAGCCTTCCATGTGCCCAGCCTTTCGGAAGACCAATGAGAAAATGGCCCTACCACTCCAAAGCATGACAGCAATGACCCTTCCCCCAGAAGCACCCATTGTTTTTTATTGTTGAAGTCATTAGTATTATGGTCATCATTTTCATTCTTATTGTTCCTGCCTCTTTCCCTCTCAAGAGGGGGAAAAAATGTTTGAATGGCTTCAGACAGGAAGGCCTTCATGAGAACTTTTAGTCCCCTAGGAAGGCAACCCACACATACACGTAGTGCTGGCCTCTATAATGTGCAAACATGTGCAAGCAGAAGAGTAGCTGGGAGTCTCTCTGGAGTGGGTGCTAGCAGAGGCATTCTGAAACAGCAGCATAAAGGAGGGCTGAGACACGGGTGAAGAGTAGAGTCCAGTCGTCTAGACGTGGAGGAGAAGAATGGGAGATTTTCCAGGCAGTGGAGGAACATGGAGGACAATTTGGGCAACTGTTTTTACTCCTCTTTCACATGAGAGGCCTAGTATAATCCGATGGCAATAATGATTGAGTCCAGCACAGCCTGGCAAGAGTGCACAGGGAAAAGAATGCAGGGTGTCGAGGTGGGAGCTGATAGTGTGCACTAAGCTGGGCAAACCCATGACAATTATATTCCCAGCTCTGCAGTGAGTAAAGAGGAGGACGCATCCTTGGCAGCCATCAGGATAGAGTAGATTCTTGGGGTAGGAGGGGAAGAAATAAGACTGGCAGCTTACCCTGGAGACACGCTGAAGAAGCTTGGGGAACTGGGCTTTGACATCACTGTGAACTGCTTCACTCTAAAGACCTTAGCATATGGGAGTTTGGGTTGGTTTTGTTTGTTTGTTTGTTTGTTTGTTTGTTTGTTTGTTTGGCTGACTGGTTGTTTGGTTGCTTGGTTAGTTGGTTTTTTGAGACAGGGTTTCTCTGTGTAGCCCTGGTTGTCCTGCAACTGGCTCTGTAGACCAAGCTGGCCTCCAACTCAGAGAACCATCTGCTTCTGCCTCCCAAGTGCTGGGATCAAAGGTATGTGCCACCACCGCTGCCCAGCTTTTCATTTTTAAATATGAATGTATGTGTGTCTGTCTGTGCCCGAGGAGGTAAGAGAGGTATGGGCTCTCTGAAGCTGGAATTCCAGGAAGCTGTGAGCTACTTAATGTAGGTACTAGAAATCAAACTCAAGTCCTTTGCAAGAATAATATGTGCTCTTAACGACTGAGCCATTTCTCCAGCCCCGTATAGGAGGTGTTAATACCATGGCGTCCTCGCTTGTCTGTCTTCCAGATCTGGATGTCTGTTCCATGTTCTTGAATGAGTCACTGTGGTGTTCTCATGTCAGGGTATTATCAATGGATGCTACCGTATGTGGTTTCTCTCCTGTCAACTCTAACGGAATTTTCTTCTAATAAATCTTTTTCAGATGAGTAAGCATGCCAAGAAAGATTAATCTGGCCCATGAATTACTAAGTTGTGATTTATTTAAGCGTGTGTGTGAGGTTTCAGCCATTTCCATGAGGGCTTTGCCCAGTCTGGCTCCAAAATTACTAAAGCAACATCATCTTTCATTTCACAGAACGTTTCTCTTATATTCTAACCCAAGTTTTCCTTACTGCCTCCCTCTTTTCTTGCCAGCAGAGACCTCCTTTAATTTCAATACTTTTGATTTATCCGTGCTAGCTAGCCTCTTATATTTGTTATCTTTTTAAATGCAAAACTTTCCCTGGTTGCAAAGGGATTTCAGATGTTTGAAAACCCACTTTCACAAAGTTAATGTTTATCTTTTGAAAATTTAATCATTAAGTGACATCCATTAACTATATCAGCACTGTATCGTTATTAAAAACTCAGCAACATGTGACTTTTGAAAGTCTGCTGTTATCTTCCCTTATTCCATGAAAAAATTTTAGAGGCATCTCTAGATGGAAATTGGACACCATCAAATGAATCATTACACAGTCCAGGAGAAATCAGTTTGGTAAAGAATCATGTATGGAGATGGAGAGATTCATGATACATATTGTTCTTACAAAATACTTCAGCTCAGGTCCCAGCACCCATATAGGGAGACTCACAATAGTCCATAACTCCAATAATGCCAGCTCCAAGGCACCTCTCTCTACAGGCACCTGCACTTATGTCCATATACTCACACAGACACACCCAAGTACACATAATTAAAAATAAATATTTAAAAAAGAATTGATAAATTTATTTAAGCAAGCACATATGTGATGTGTAGTATTTAATACAGACATAGTGATTACAGATTTATTCATATGTAATTGACCTATCAGATATCAGTGTAACATCTAAATTAGGTGTTTTTAAAAAATCGTTACAGATTTGGTGAAGGTAGTTCAGTGGTAGAATGTATGGCTTGCAACATAGGCACAACACCCCATATATATATATATATATGTGTGTGTGTGTATGTGTGTGTGTGTGTGTATACATACACACAATTATTTCCAAAGTTTCTTAAATAGGATACAAAAGCATCAGTTATAAAAGTAAAAGTTGATCTTCAGTCACAATTGCAAAATCACATTTTGCTCCACAATGAGCAGCTTATAAAACTGTGGTCCCATATTATTATATCACATAGTGATATGATGGCCATTATGATACTTAGTTATAATCATCAACTCGACACAATCTGGAATCAGCTGGAATCAGGGATTCTAAATGAGTGATTATCTAGACAAGGTTGGCCTGTGGGCATGCCTGTGAGAGATTTGCTTTATTGGGTTAGCTCAGGCCTGAAGACCCATCCTGAATTCAATAGTACATTTCATGGACTGGGTCCCGGACCGGACTGACAGAAGGTGAGCTGAGCACTAACATGCATGCATCTGTTGCTTTCTGCTTCCTAACTGTGGGTGTGACAGGACAGAGCTCTGTGACTTTTCCTGCCATGGTGAACTATAACCAGGAATTAAAGTTAATCCTTTCCCTCTAAGTTGTCAGAGTATTTTATTAAAGCAACTAAATTTAGATTGCAAAAAAATCTGAAATAATCGAACAATAACTTCGACACCATCTTATTTTTGTGTAAACATGCTCTACATACCTCAAAACATCCTGTAATTAATCTGTAAATACTATATCATACTATTAAAATTTTGATTTTCATGTGTTTTTGCCAGAAAATACCGTTTAGACAACGTAAGGCACAGATGTGGAGAAAATATTTATAATTCGTAGGCCCCACAGAGGATGCATAATCTCACATATTAAAAATTTAAAACCTTCCTAGAAATCAATAAGAACAGTTAACAAAGAATGGACAGAAATTTTAAACATTCTTTATAAAAAGGAGTAGCCGGTGGCTTTATCCACAGAAGTGTGATCGTGTCAGGTGTCAACGGAATGAAAATTGAAAACCACAGTTAAGATCCCATTGTGCACCCAGGAGAACAGCTGACATTAAAGACTGACAGAGAGCAGGATGACAAGGAGAAGACAGAGTTCATCCTGCCGAAGGAAAAGATGCCAGGAGCTAGCACCTCCATGAGTACATATCGTCGGGAAGATCTTACATCCACGGGAGGCATGAGTGAGAATACAATGGCTATAGTCTTAATCAGGAATCCGCAACCTACATCCCACAGATGTATGCGTGCCCCAAATGCTTTCTACATTTTCAGTGTTTCTTTTAAATAATGTGTGGCAAAGGACAAAAACAAAAATGTATACTATGTATGCTAACACACACACAACTACTGTTTCACATCTAAAGCTGGAAGCAAGCCCATGTCCCTCAACAAGAGAATGCATAAAATGCAATGTGTGTTTATACAATGAAAGGTTATACAGGGTGGAAATGAACAGACTGTTGGCACACACACAGCACGGTTGAGTGTCACAAATTGAATGTGTTAAGGGTAGACAAGATGGCTCCGTGGGTTACAGTTCCTACTTCTACTCCTAACGACCTGAGTTCCATTCCCAGGACCCACATAGTGGGAGGACTGTGAACTGACTCGTGAAGTGACTGCCACATACACACCATGGCGTGTGTGCCCCACGTGTGTACATATACAAAATAAATTAAAAACACAGTAAATGTGACGAACAAGGAGCTCTGTACACCCAAAAAATACACATCCATTCATAGCAAGTTCAAAACAGGCAGAAGTCATCAGTGATGTTTGAACTAAAGATCCTGTCACCACTGGGTGAGGAACGTTAAGTAAATCAAGGGGGCTTTTGAGACTCTGGTTAATGTCTCTTGGTCTATGTGTTTATACGTCAGGAGAAGTTTTACTCACGCACTGGTGTGCACAGTTAAATTATATTTAGTACACATTAATTAAAATGTTATTTAGAAAGTCCCTCCTAAGCCAGCCACAGTACTACATGCTGCTTATTTCAGAACTCACAAGTTAGGGTCACAGGGCACAAGAGAATTCTGAATTCCAGGCCAGCTTGGCTACATAGCAAGACCTATGTCAACTGTACCTCTCAAAAACAAATTATTGTCTGTGGAATGAGAGCATCATCCACCCAGCAGTGACACCATGGCAAACATAGAATCATGCTCTGCCCTACTAGACCACCTGCATATGGCCCCCTCACCATTTATGGCTGTTCCCACCACCCCTGCATCTGATTCAACACAGACATTGTGCCTTAGGCAGTCTTGGCCCTTCAGAAACTCCTAGTTTCTTTGTAGATCAAGTATCAGTTTCTCTGAACATAACAGGGTTATGTAGAATCTGGAGCTCGGACTGGGCAAACTTGCTCCTTTGTACATTTTCAACTCCAGGCCTTCTGAACCCATGCAGTTATTGTAAACACGATGCCAGACCTGTCGGTTCTGCTAATTACTCTTCTCATCCCTTATCAAGTCATTCGTCCACCATCTTTTGTTGCAGGAGGTGTCCACCGGCTGGAGTCTGTTGAAGAATATAATGAACTGATGGTACGCAATGGGGATCCCCGGATCAGGATGCTGGAAGTTTCCCGAGATGGCCGGAAGCACTCGCTTCCCCAGCTGCTGGATTCTACTGGGACATCGCAGGTTAATTCTGAGCCATGGGGCCTCGGGTTCACTCATAGCCATCATTGCTTGGTTAGAGACAAAAGTACAGATTTCAAACTCCTGTGTCTCCACAGTGTGTGTGTGTGTGTGTGTGTGTGTGTGTGTGTGTGTGTGTGTTTTCAAAAGAGCTGCCCACTGATAAGGGCCATGTGATAAGGGCCAGGAGAGAGTAGAGCCAGAGCCACAGAGAGAATGTAGGGTCTACCCAGAGCGACTAGAAGGAAGCCAGTTCAGTAGTTGAAGAAAGTAGGGAACTAATCTCTTAATGGATCTCAGTTCCCCTCATGCTGTGTGTTTTGGAACTAAGAATTGCTCTCAACTGCCAGGAGACAATGGCGCCTCAAAGTCTGTGGCAAACCACCATTGCTTATTTACTAGGAGCATCGTATGTCAGAATAACAACTGTATGGGAGAATGTGAACACGTGTGCCCATACCATGCCTAGGGTCATACCTGCTATCCGGTGATGACCCAAACAGCCAGGGTCAGGTGCACCATAGAGGAATAAAGTATGTGGTTAGCTTTACAGAGCCTGTTCTGTCAATACCTCAGGCTTTACAACTCTGAACAGGGGTTCCTCCTTGCTTATCTTGTCCCTGGACCCCTGGGACAGTGACAGGCTCACAACTAACTTGGACAGAAGGTCAGTCTCCAGGGAACTTGGGGTTCCTTGAGTCTTGGTACCATGACCCACTAGGGAGTCACTAGTGTTTTCTCTGGGCCTATCAGAAAACTGGTGCTGGAAGAGGCCGTCACAGCAGCAGAGATATCCCTAAGTATCATACTTTGGGGACTCATGTGGGCTCCAAGGGTCTTGGACTCTTATGATCACCTTGCAGGAAGAGCAACTGAGGGTCAAAATGGCTAAATATTTCACACAAGATTATATGTCAGAATCTGAGGGGGGAAAAAGATTATAGTCAATTACTTTGTCAAGATCAAGTATTTCTGGTTTTGGTTCTGGTTGTTGTTGCTCTTTACCTGATTGGGGTGGGTAGGGAAGGAAGAGCGTGGTTCAAAGCAGGTGATGATCAGGTTGTTCTGTGCTGAATTCGCTCCAAGGCAGCCTGAGGTAAGTAAAAAGTAAGTTCTCTGAGAGAACAAGAGAATAAAGATTTGAATAGGGTTGATCAAAACTCATCTAGAACAGCAACAGAGCCGGTAAGGGGGTCTGTGACCTCCTCAGAATGACCCAGCTGAACCTAGGGGAGTGGGGCAGGCCAGAGAGGGGTAGAACCTCATTCTCAGACTGTTTTAGGGTGAGAGATAAGTCAGGGTTTACTTTCTTCATGGCCGAGGACCCCACACTCAGGTGACAACTTCTGTCTACTGAGGAAACTTGTCCATGTTCATAGTCCAGAAACAACCATTTCTAGCCAAGCCCCAAAATCAGGAAGCTCATGCTGGGTTAGAAAGTCTCAACAGAGAGTTTTCCCCTCTTCAGATTGCCCTTGCTCTTATGTTCAGTCCTTTTCTTTTTCTCCCAGCTTTTACCTCTCCTGCCCATCCTTTTTCCTCCACTAAAAGTGCTACCTAGTGTAGAGTTATCCAATAAAACTTCAGTGTGTAGGTATGAGTGGGCTGTGTCTGTTTATCCAAGATGGTGGTTGTGTGTGTGTCTCAGCCTGTGAATGTACTAGTGTAGCTGAGGAGTGCATTTTAATTGTAGTGAACCTTATTCCAAACATACCCACTGGTGGCCAGTGGGTACTGCAGTGTAGGGTACACGGTGCACAAGGACCCTTTAGACTCTCAAAAGGTCACATGAAGCACTCAGGCCTTTGGCTTCTGCCTGCTTCCCAGGAGAGGTGGCATGAAGCAGGGCTGAAGATTGGTGATCAGAGGAGAGGTTTCTCAAGGGGGTCATACATGAGCCTCTGTGTTTGAGGGTTGGCAAGCCACAACCCTCTTTCTGGCACTCTCTGCAGTGGTTTCAGTAAACGGGTAGTAACACTGCCAAGCCCACATCATTTATTTAATGAGCCCAAGTCTGGGCAGGCCATGTTACTGGCAGATATTCTGTCAAACTGCACAGTGTAACTTCGAAGCTGCCAGGGGATGCAAAATACCCCTGGCAGGAAGGGAATGTCTCATTCCTACATATGAATGAAGCAGACACAAACCAAGGATAAAAACTGTCTTGTGATGGTTCTTTTCTCATATTAAACATGAAGTGATTTTTTCCACCTGTGTTATGATGTCTGCACCATATAAGACATTTATTATTCTAAGAGAACCTAGTGTTCTCTTAGAACAATAGGTAGTCGCTTAAGCTCTTGATTATGTTATCAATATGCATTCTGCTGATACACATGACTATCATGGGTGAGGGCACGAAAAGGGGATTGAGGTTGGAGCTCCTGGACAGAAAAGGAAAGTGTGGCTTATGGGAAAGTATTTGATTTTTCCAGATACGAAGGATTAGAGCTGAAACGGTCACTGTCTCTCAACAGGGTATTTTATGTGGAAAAACAGTTGTCTGGGCTTGTGGTTTGCAGTTTATAAGAGACATGGGCTTGCTGAGTTTTTGAATGAGTAAATTAAGCTTAAAATGGTGAGATACATTTTAAACATGATTATGAACTTATAGTGGGGGTGGGGGAGAGTTCCAAGAAGAGCCCAAGCCCAGGGTCTTTGTTCTCCTGACCCCATTCCAGAAGAACTTTGTGACTTACATTTAAGGACAGAGTGACACAGGTGCTTGGGGTCCCTAAGCAGCTCTCTGAGACAGGGCAGGTACGGCAAACAAGGCACAGCTGTGGGAGGCCCTGCTCCATTAGTATTTAGAGTAAACTTTCTTTAAGCCAGTGGACCACTGATGGGCCGGTGGGAAATCACCAACACAAAAGAGGTTTTTCAAAGTCTTTTTGCATGCCAGAGCCCACAGCGGGGTAAATGAGAATATGTGATCTTGCTTGTGCTGGCTTTCAGGAATACCACATCGTGAAGAAGTCTACCCGCTCCCTGAGCACCACCCACGTGGAATCTCCGTGGAGGCTCATTCGGCCATCCGTTATTTCCATCATTGGGCTATACAAAGAGAAAGGCAAGGTGAGCTATTTCCTGCAGACACTTTTGCCCTCCAGGTGAGTTGTAGCATATTCCTTAAGTAGATAAGTCTGTTTTGTTTTGTTTTCATTTAAAAAGTAGCTTATGAAAAGGGATAATATGATTTCCCAGGCATTCCTTCCTTTGGGCCTCACCAGTGACAAGATGGTACCACTCTTTGTCCTACTGAGACAGAGTTTCCAGCCCCTCAGTAGAAGCCAGAGTGGAAGGAATAATCCCCCAATCTTTTTGCATGCTTAGCGAATGTTCCCTCTCTCGTTTTTGAGTGACAGTCAATGGCTTTTCTATTATACAGATGTACAGATAACTCAGTGTTATGTTAATGTTGAAATTCCCACTTTAACATCATACAAAATGGAAAGACTGAAACAAATGTGGCACCCACAAGGTGTGTAATGGCTTCAAGAGCCATTTTGTTCATCATTAGGAAACTGTGATTCTGGGAATTAAAGACTGTCAAATTAAAAATTCCTGATGTTCATCCTAAATCACTCCATTAATATGGCACAGGTCTAGTGCACTGCAGCTAGATCTGAGGAGGGAACTAGGAAAGGGAAACTTGATTTTGAAACTAGTCGTTTACCTAAACTCCAAACCTGCATAGGAAAGATATTTCAGTCAGATACTACAGTGGGAAGGGTTTTTGTAGTTAAAATTCCATAGTGCCACCCTGGACTCTTGTCCACTTTGAACTGTCTACTTTGAACGTAGGGCCTTGGCTTTAGCATTGCTGGAGGCCGAGACTGCGTTCGAGGCCAGATGGGGATTTTTGTCAAGACCATTTTCCCAAATGGATCAGCCGCGGAGGATGGCAGACTCAAAGAAGGTAGGCAAGAAGAGTCTCCCGGTGTGATCTGTAGTAACAGCCTAAGTCCTTGAGCGTTTGTCCCTTGGCGATGTGACTGGATGGCATGGCAGCTGAAATCATGGTCTAGAGGCTGCCCTAGACCTGTGCTGAATCCAGCACCTCCTAATCATGACCTTGGGCAGACCACACAACCCAAGCTTCATGTTAATGCCTACCTTGAAGCTTTTTTTTTTTTTTTCATGGCCCCAAGCTCCCAAAATAATAACTCATGAGACTCAAAATATATTTACAAATATCAGGCTCGTTCCCTGATTAGCTTATAACTTAAAATAACCCATTTTTACTAATCTACATTCTACCACATGGCTGGTTACTGATGCTCAGATACCCTGAGTCTGACCTCACATCTTCACGGACAACTCTCCCGACTTGGCTCTATCCCAGAATCCTCTCTGCCCAACAGATGTCCCACCTTCTATTCTACCCTTTCCTATAGGCCATTTTTTTATTGACAGGTGCTACATTCATACAATACACAAGATATTTCTTCTACAAGATCATATATGAGAAATGGCTTGATGTTTCTGTTGCAGACTGTAGGTTTTTACTGTCACTACTGATTCATTGTTCAGGTTCTCTGCCTTAAAAATTCCTGAGAATTTAATAGTCCAGTATTACCTTAAGGCTAATGGGAAAGCAAAGTACTTTAATAGCTATTTAATGTCTTGCTGTTGAAATCAATACTACACAGCTGGCTCCTAATTGAACACCTTTCCATTCTCCACAGTGCCTACCATGTTATCAGACATAAATACAAAAGACAAGTTATTTAGAGTATAGATTAAATTAACACTGAGGTTTTAAGTTACATGTTTCAAATAAAGTTTTTAAATGTTTAACTCTACCTTGTATTTTATGGTGCTTTAAACATTTACAAAGCATGTCTATGTTGAAGTTATTTCATTAAGTATATTACAAGCCTGCTGAGTAGATATTTTGGAGTAATCCTTTTATAGATGAGGAAACTGGCACTCAGAGATGATCAGCAGCTAGAAATCTGCTCTTCGCACCACGTAGCCCTGGCTGACCTGCACCTCCCTATGTAGACCAAGCTGGCCTCTCTAACTTGCAAAGATCTGCCAGCCTCTGCCTTCATGCATGCTGGGATTACATGTATGCATATACCACAACCAGGCACAGTAGTTGATTCTTCTCATTGTGTATGTTTGCATATCTTACAAAATATTTATCTGGATTAAGACTGTTTACTTTCATGAAGCAAAATTGTCAGTAAATTGTGAACATAACTTTACATAGTACTAACCAAAGTATAAATCCTGTTTTTCCCCTTTCTTTTAAATATGCATTTTTGTCATTTTAAATTCATTTACTTATTTTGGTGGACATGTGTGCATGGACAGCGGAGTCACAGTGCACGTGTGGAGGTGAGAGACAAACTGGAGGAGTCAGTTCTCCGTTTCTACAAAGCGTGTCCCAGGACTCAAACTCATACCATTGTGTCAGGATATTTCTAGTTACCTTTAGAAATGATTTGACTATCCAGTTTTGTTGGCTCAAAGGTAGTGGCCACTGAGTTATACCAGTTTACTTTTTTTTTTTTTTTTTTAAACTGGGAGAGTGAGTCGGAGTGTGCTGGTTTTAGGCAGAGCATGGAGAAGCATTCGTCTAACAGCATGATTTGACTAGGCATAATACTTCTTGGACAAAATATTTATCTCTCTTTCTCTGAGGAAAAGTTAACCCCCAGGTGCTACCGGTGTCTGGTTTCAGAGCAGCATAAAAAATCCACCAGAGCAGTCTTGAAATGGACGTGCCATGCACTCACTTGATTGAAATTCATCCTGGGAGGTTGATGGAATGAAGCAAAATAGGGTAGAGGGGGACATCAATCACTATGAAAGCTTAATAGCGGATGATTCTCCTAAATACTATTTTTTCACATGTGTTCATTTATGAGCAATGTAAGTCTTTGGACTGGGTTTCCAGTCTGTTGAGGGATACGCCTTAAAAGCACTCATATAAATTATAAGCACATGAGTGATCATTTCAGTGTTTCTGTCCTGCGCTCATGTCCATACCACCTCCAGTCATAATTGAATAGTTGGTGATGCCAGGTGGCCTTTAAAGGGAGATTATTTCGCTTACGGTGGGGTTTGTGCAGTTGCATTAAAGGGAATGCATAGGGCATTGCCTCCTTTCTATACCTCATCTCGAGGGTCCCCATATGCACAGCATCTCTGGGATTGACCATCTGGGGTGAACACTTGCAGCTTCCTGCGGATCTGCCATGTCTTTGTGTACAGAGTCTCTCTCTGCTTCTGTCCTGACAGGCAAAGTCTGTCTGTTTTTTCTGGGACACTTTTTCTGCTTGATGAGTTCATAGTCCAAAACACAACCCATGTCACAAGAGTGCAAATGAGAAACAGTTCTCAGAAGCCAACAGGATGTCCACATCCTCTGACGTTCCCAGAAGACACTCTAGCAGCATGGAAAAACGACCTGATTGTAGCTTCACAGTGTTGGAGATGACAGTCAGGGAGAGGCAAGTGAGCATTGCACACACACTCTGCACAGCTCAGCATGCCCCTGCAGCCATTTGGCATCAACCTACAGTGCTCTCTGAGACAGAAGCCTGTAGCCCTGCCAGCCTAAAGACGGAGCCCTAGGGCCTGCCCCAGTAAGACCAGACAGCCCAAGTGTTTCTGGAGGTGGGGCTGGCAATTCTCAGTCTAAAGATTCTCTCTCTACTGTTGAATCCCTATTCCATTTCATGTTAATTCTCTGGACTTACATAGCTTGTCTTTCCAAGGTAGTGGCTCCCCAATTGTCTGTATTCACACTCCCTTGTGTTTTTAAATAAGACTATTTAAAATCTGAAACTTGGTATTTGTAGCTCAGTCTCTGAGCATAAGGTATTTCTTATCAAAGGTCCCAGTGGGCAATATTCCTTAGGGCTTCAAGTTCTCCCATGGATGATTTTGGCTTTTGGTGGTGGTAGTAGTTGGTTGGTTGGTTTGTTGGTTGGTTGATATGTTTTGTATTTGTGTGTGTTGATTTTTTGTTGATTGGTTGGTTAGTTGGTTAGTTGGTTTGTTGATTAGTTTGGTTTGGAATTTTGGTTTGGTTTGGTTTTGGTGATGGTAATGGGTTTTGGTTAGTTGGTTGGTTGGTTGGTTGGTTGGTTGGTTGGTTGGTTGGTTGGTTGGTTGTCAGTTGGTTTCACTGGTGTTTTATTTGTTTGTTTATTTTTTGGTGCTGTTTTTGTTCAGACAGTCATATTTTATGGCCCAGGCTAGCTTTGAATTCACATTGTTATCCCAGCTAGCCTTGATCCTCCTGCCTCAGCCTGTCAAAAGCTGGGAATCCAGGTGTGCCCTACCAAATCCAGCCTAATTAAATATTGATTATAGAATTATTGCTGAAGAACATGAGTTTTTTTTTTTTTAATATAATTGAGAACATGAGTTTTTAAATTTGTATTTATTATTCTATTTAGGGGACATTCCTAAGGAATCATAACTTACATTTTGACAGTAGTAGTTCAGGGAATGTGGAGTGTGCCGCAGAGTCCAGTAAATTAAAGCCTCATGTACTTCTCATGTTTGGCCATCAGGAGACGAAATCCTTGATGTAAATGGCATACCGATAAAGGGCCTGACGTTCCAAGAGGCCATTCACACGTTCAAGGTAACAGTGTCCCCATGGGTCTCTGTCGGCTCCCCTCTTCCCTTCGGGGATTGGCCTCTTTGCTGTGCGAGCAATCTGACCGGTTCCACCTGCCCCTCTATTGTTTCGCAGCAAATCCGAAGTGGGTTGTTTGTCCTCACGGTGCGCACCAAGTTACTCAGCCCCAGCCTCACGCCGTGCTCCACCCCCACGCACATGAGCAGATCAAGCTCCCCAAGCTTCAATACCGGCGGGGGAACCCCAGCAGGAGGAGGCCAAGATGAAGGTGCTTCTTCAACTCTGGGTCGGAAGGCTCCTGGGCCCAAAGACAGGATTGTCATGGAAGTCACACTCAACAAAGGTACCGTGAACCGGTCCCCTCTCCTCTCGCTTTCT
Source organism: Psammomys obesus (assembly GCF_907164565.1). Taxonomy (NCBI): domain Eukaryota; kingdom Metazoa; phylum Chordata; class Mammalia; order Rodentia; family Muridae; genus Psammomys; species Psammomys obesus. The sequence goes on from NW_026585987.1 coordinate 3,542,714, forward strand.
CTGTTCTTTCGTTCATTTTTTGAAATCAGTCCTTTGGAAACGCCTGCTGTCAGCGGCAGGTGCTATTCTCCAAGTGGCCAGAGAAGTCAAGAGGAGAAATGTTTAATCATTTTACAGAAGTGAAGGAAGTCGCCGGTAACGCAATCTTTAAAGCTCTCCTGAGATGAATCGCTGTGCATCAGAGACTTGTGTTAAAATGAGTAGCTTAAGCCTAGTATTCTAAAGTTGTAAAGAATTAAAGAGGACAGTTAAGAATAAGTTAAGACTAGTAACTATAAATCATAGGTTCTCAGCAAATCCTGCTGCCTTTTCACAGTCTCCCCTCCCCGACTAGTACTTACTGTTGAAAGATGATCAACAATTATAAATAACCAAGAAATTAGTTGAACGCCAAAAAAGTCTAAAGGGTTTTATATTCAGGATAAAAATATTAGTCATTCTCCAGCTATTTCCAGAGTCAAATGTGAGGATGTTCTTTGGCTAAGCAGAGAGCAGAACATTTTAGATAACACGAAAAGCAGAATTTACTTCTGCATCTGAACCAAACAAAAAGCTTATTGGTCTGACTATCTGTTTAAACACTGTTTAAACTGCACATTTTCTGGTTTCTGTGTCCTGTTTGCTCTCGTCTTTGTGTCATGCCTCTCGCAGAGCCTAGAGTTGGATTAGGCATTGGTGCCTGCTGCTTGGCCTTGGAAAACAGTCCTCCAGGTATATACATCCACAGCCTTGCCCCTGGATCAGTGGCCAAGATGGAGAGCAACCTGAGGTCAGTTACATCCCTGGCATTCTCGAGTGCTGGTGTGGTCCTATGAGTTGTGAAGACACACATTATTATCTGCTTAGACAGACACAGACAGTGACATATAGCCCAGGCAGCCTTGAAGCTTACTGTATAGCCAAGGGTGACCTCAAATTTCTGGTTCCCCTGACTCTACTCCCCTACTGCTAGGATCATAGGAATATTTGCTGTGTTTAAGTACAGCCCATCTGCTGTACTTAATTTTTTCTCTAGAACTCTACATCGTTGACTTTCTTTCTAATAATATAGAGAAGACTGAATAATAGCATCGTGATGTTAATAGCATCAACAAGGATAAAAAGTTCATATGAATTTGGTTGAATCACGCACGGTACTTGAAATCTTGTTTTCCCAGATGATTTTAAGTATTAACTTGACCCAAACTAGAATCACCCAAAACTCTCAGTGAGGGATTGTCTAGACCATATTGGCCTGTAGGGCCTGCCTTTGGGGGACATCTGCCCACTCCGGGTGTCACCATTCCCTAGGAAAGGGATTCTGAATTGGAGAAGAGTAGAGAAAGCAAGTCAAGGGCGTGCTCTTAACTCTAAATATGCCTATAGTGGTTTTAAGTTCCTGTTACCTTGGTGGAGTACAGCCTGGAGTTGTGAGCTGCACACATCCTTTGCATACATTGGTTTTGTCATGGTATTTTATCAAAACAACAGAAAACAAAAATTAAAATAGTCTTTCTACCTGCTTTGTTGTATTTGGACTCAAAAGTTCAGTGTCAGAATTTTGACAACATATAACTCTATGGAGATTATCTATGGTTATTTCAATATACTCTTTCACTTTTTATTCATTTATGTAAAGTTCATCCTGTGGCCTGGAACTGCTGGTATTGGTTCAGTGACTAGATGCAAAAGAGCCCTGAAATCATGTGCATGTGGGAGGTCTTGTTATTCGTTTTTGAGCTTTTTCAATATTTTTCACTGCCATTTGAATGTCATCTAAAATCATGGACCATCAGATTTCTTGATGCAGATAGTTGAGTTGTATTATCAGTTTTCTATGTACACGAGAAATCTTAACATTCTTTTATACTGTAATTGCAGTGGTTGCTGCCCACCTAAATCTCACAAAAATGTGCACATATTACACAAAGCACTCTGTACAAACAGTATCACCTTTCTCCCCATTAAGGGTCTAAGTCCTTTGGCAGTTGAAGAATTGTCAAAACAGCATTCGTTGAGGTTGCCATCTTGGAGGCTGTGTTAATAGATTATATTACATTTTTCGTTAATCATCAGAGTGAATTTCCATATGAAAAAAAAACTTAGTAAATCATCCAAAGTACATTAAAGAAAATATACTTTTAGAACCCAAGGAAGAAAAATCCTTTAATGACACCCCAAGTTGATGTTTCTTTCTTGAATGGTTCCATATGCCTGGGGCCAGCCAAATGAACATTCCTCAGAGCCCATGTAAAGGGTCTTTGTTCTCTCCTGCTGAGCACTCTCCCGATAATTTCAAGTCAAAATAGGCAACTTGTCCTAAATTTCTCATTTGTTCAAATTTGAAATATTTTTACAAATTCTTAGGTAACCTTGGAGCGTCAGATATTTCCACCTTTGACTATATTACTATAATCATTTCAAGATGGTAGGAAGAAAGAAGAAACTGTTGGTGGTCAAGAGGCTATTGTGTGATAATCAAATCACACAGACCTGAGATAACTCAGTGTACCCTATTTGAGTGACCTCTGTGGGCCTCCCATTTAAAAGTAATACTTAACCTATCAGAAGTGTTACTATATAACCTACTTTGTGTAGGACCTCATGTGGAAGGGCTCACTAAATGGTACCTTCCTTCTTGTCTTTTTATCAGTTTTATTTGTTTCCTGTTTCTGATAATAGCCTTGGTCAATTTAAGATGTCATGCTTATATGAATATATTGCTTTTTTAATATATGTTATAAAGATGAAAGAATGTCATTTGCTTCTTTGAAGTATTCGGAAAAGATTTCATATTCTAAACTCCTTCCTGAAAGCTGTCTTAGCTTTTAAAAATCTGTCTGTTGCCACAATGTGTTATTATGTCCCCCTCTCTAGCCGGGGAGACCAAATCCTGGAAGTGAATTCTGTGAATGTTCGCCACGCAGCTTTAAGCAAAGTGCACGCCATCTTAAGTAAATGCCCACCAGGACCCGTTCGCCTGGTCATCGGCCGACACCCTAATCCAAAGGTGAGGAATTTCACCCTGCTTTGAATATAGGACAGTGATTTGGCCTATATTTCAGCCAATGACAGCATTCATACATGAGCCTGTGTTCGGTGAGAGGGTTCGCACGGCTGGGACTGGCCATCAGCCTTTGGTAGATGCCCTTGGGAAATTGACCTTGGAACTGAGGTTCTTCATCTTCACAGTCTAAGAAATTTTATTGTTGTCGAAGTTATTTGGCGAATTTAAAATCTGATCTCATGGAAAGCAGGGCTCCGAGTAACTGCCATGGCTGGTTGGCTGCTGGTGAGATGCTTACTACTTACACCCAGAAAACCTGCTTGTACCAGACTCGATCATCTCTGTAGCCCATTGAGATACGAACCCTTAGGGGTGGCACACCTGGGAGGTGGTTCAATGAATGAAGCCATTGCCATGCAAGCATAAGGGTCAGGGTTCGGCTCTCCAGAACCCACGTGCAGCCTGAGGTGGCAGCTCACATCTGTAACCCCAGTCAGCCTGTGGTGAGATGGGAGGCAGAGACACGAGAACCTCTGGAAGCTTGTGGAGCAGCTGTGCTTGGAGCGGAGAGCAACATGTAATCCCCATCTCATGGTCGGAGGTTAAGACACCACCCAAAGCTGTCCTCTGACTTCCACACATGCCCCTAGACTCCCACAGCTGCACGCATACCCAGTGTGCTCATGCACATACACGTACACACACACACACACACACACACACACACACTATATGCTCTAATACCCTGTTCTGAGGGCGTGAGGCACATAAGGTACACTCACATACCTGTGGGCAAGCACTCATACATATAAAATAAAAATAAATAAATCTTAAAAAAGAAAAAGGTAGCCAGATGCTGTGGCGCATGCCTGTAATCCCAGAATTCTGGGAGGCAGAGGCAGGTAGAGTTCTGTGAGTTCGAGGCCAGCCTGAAGCAAGTCCAAGACAGCCAAGGCTACACAGAGAACCCCCCCCCCCAAAAAAAAAAGGAAAAGAAAAAATGAAAGTGTGCACTTCATTGATAGGGTCCTTGCCTGGTATGCTGAAGGCCCTGGGCTTAGACTCTAACGCCACAAAAATAAAATGATTAATCAATTAAAATGAACTCGGCTACTATATTTAATTTGATTCCCACTAACTGTTGATGCATTCCTATCAAATGTCTATAGTAATGAACTTTCATCGACAGTTCCTTGTCCCTCAAGGAACAAATGTTAGATTCCTTCTTCATATTTTATAGCGAGAGGGGGAAAAAAAAAACATTTGTCTTTCTGGATGGTTCTCATCTTGAACCCTATAAATACATGAAAATAGGTTGAAATCTAGGTTTGCAAACCCAGTTCCTCATTTTGCAAATGCTCCTCTGTGGGTTTTACTTTCATCAGTGTTGGAGAAAATAAAGATCAACATTTCAAACAAACTCTAGTAGGCAAATTATTAATTTTATTTGGTATCATACAGGATCCTATTTTCTCTGTCTGATGGGCCAAGTCCTCAAGATTGAATTCCTTAGACCATGTTAGAGGCTTTTCCTCAAACTGCTTGCACAGCTGTTTGCCCGTTTCCCTGCACAGTAGAAACACATACCACAAGTCCCCGTCAAAAGTCCCCTGTCATGTAGCTTGTACTCACTTTGTCTGGAACTGGTTGTGTTTGTTCCTCTAAGGACACAGCCTGAAAGTGTCAAGCAGATAGTCCCTCTGCAGAGAAGAGGGGCCTCCAGGAACTGAGGCCAAGAGGGCACAGGACTCCCTGCAGCAATCCCAATTTTCTGGTTGTGAAGATGTGCATGTATAGTCTGTGGCTGAGAATGAACAATTACGCCACCTTTTCTGGCTGCACGGTTGACTTAGCAAGGAAGAGGAAGGATCCTTCCAGTCTGAGGATGGCTGGTGGCTCAGGCACAGGTACCACCAGCCTTCGTGAACCTACTGGAGAAGGAGAGAGGGTTCTTGTGGAGACTGTGGATAAGCTGGCATGAGTGTTGGTGCTGGGAAGCAGGCAGGTGTGTGAGCCTCACTTGAAAGGGAGAGACTGCCCCCCCACCCCCCGTGTCTCACAGGTCCATGTGGTTCAGACCGCAATCCTGGCCTATGTGAAATTCACCTAACGGTTCGTTGAACTTCCACTGGGTAGAAGGCAATGGTAGCATCCCAGAGCTGCACAGGTGGAAGAAATTGTAGTCTCTTGAGAAGGGACCCGAAGTCCATGGAGTCTTATGACGACATCACAGATTCTACCAACTCGGGAACATACTTATGTCTGTGAGTGACAGTCACTACCTCACATCAAACTTTCAGTCCCCCATGCCAACAAAAGGCAATTGTTATATTAATGTGGGAAGAGTTTAGACAGATGGGAGAACTGTTTAAAGAAACATCCCCTTCTGACCTTAAGAGATGCTTCTGTAATTAAGATCTAAGAGCTTACTAATTTTTTAAAAAAATTGAAATTACCTATTCAACTGTTAACCCATAGAAACTATTTGGTCTTCTCGCCCTTGTACAGTTGCTTTTAAATTTTTGTTTGTTTGTTTGTTTGTTTGTTTGTTTTTTCAAGACATGGTTTCTCTGTGTAGCTCTGGCTGTCCTGGAACTCACTCTGTAGACCAGGTGCAATTCCCCTGCCTCTGCCTCCCAAGTGCTGGGATTAAAGGCGTGCACTGAGTGATATTCTTTTGTAGTATTGGTCCTGCCCTATGCGGATAAGCACTGACAAGCTGTAAGTCTTAGCCCAGGGTGTGGTGACAGTGGTGAGGACCTTGACTGGTGGCTGCTGCTGTTTGTTTTAGGTTTTACTAGCTTGCTTTATCTACATGCATTCTCAGAATGCCTTCCCTGATAATTTTTTTTTTTTTTAAGATTTTGATTTAGAATCTGTTCTACTTTGTAAATTCTTTCTGCTGCTGTCCCTATAGTTCTCCCTGGGTCACACTGAACGCCATTTTGCCCTGTGATTCCAGCAAGTGAGAGCGGTTCCCAGCTTCTTCCTCCACTTAGACTGCAGCAGTGGCATCACCTCCTTTCACCTCAGTACACTGTCCAGCATGCTGTAGTTGACCTAATACCCCCAACCCCCAGCTCGCATTAAGAAATGTACGCCACTGGCCTCGAGGCATATCTGACCTCCAGGATGGTGATTTGTTCAGCCTGCTTCATCTCAGCCCAAACGCTTTTCGCCAACATGACCCATACCAAAACAGTATTTCAGTGCAAAGCCTAATCACCGTACGGACGGGTGGTCTAAGCCCCCATTGAACACACAAATGGATTTGTTTGTCCAGCCCCAGTAAAACAGTCTGTGATATGCTGGAGATGTGCCCAGCAAAGCCACACTTCAGTAGTGGACCGGCCTTCGCGTTTCTTCCCGGGTAAACATGATGTTCTTGCTTGCCACACGATACTATATTTTTCTTCTGGTCGAGATCCCATCTTAGCTTTAATGTATTTTCGTACCACTTATTCAGCATTCCTTGCCAAGAGGACATTCTGATACAGAATGTATGCGCTGCCTTAGTTTTTTGTGTGGTTCCAAGAGAAACACCGCAGCATTTTCTCCTCTCCTGCTTCTCCTGATGTGTGGATCGGTGGCTGCCCAGCTGGGATATTCGACCCTTCCAGGTCTAGACAGCTAAGATGTGGGCTTGTTAGAGCAGCTTCTCACTCATGTGAAATAGGAAAAGGGGGGAGGGGACGTCAGAAATTGGCTTTTCTGCTGCTCAGAAAAACAGTTGCAAATATTGAAAGTCTATTTTCAAGAAAAACACCATTGTTGATGCTGACATTTCCCCTGGCTTGTTTGTATGGTTACATTTTGCTTTGTGGAACAGAGTGAGTGTGTGTATGTGTGTGTATGTAAGTGTATGTATTTTATTTTCTGTTATACCCTCCCTAAAGTATTACATAAAGGCTGTGATGTGATGTGATACTCATTCGTCTATTAGGGTAAGCCCTGTATTTATTTATCAAGACAAGCCCACATTCTTATCCAAATAGGATTTATGTTAAATATTATTTTAGTATACAAAATTGTCATCCTAAGTTTAAATATCTTTGAAACAGACACTAAGTGTTCAATTATCTTTTGAAATAGCATCATAGTTTTATAAAGTTTTTATAAAGACATTTCCCATGAATACTGACAGTTAAGGATAATGGTTAGGGTCCAGGGAAATAACTCAGTGGGTCAGGTGCCAGCTGTACAATCACAAGGACTGGTTTCAGAGTCCCACCACCCCCAACTCCAGACGCACCTCTGTAAGCCCAATGCTGAGCGGGGGGGGGGGGGGGGGGCAAACGGACCCCTGTCATGAGGTCATTCCGCCTAGCCAATCATTGAGCTCTGGGTCCAGTGAGAGACCCTGTCTCAAAAACAAGACAGAGTGGCAGAGGAAGACGTGTAGTGCTCAGCGGCTGGCCTCCACTCGGGACACATAGGTGCGTACTCACAGAAACACTTTAAAATCAGAATAAATTAAAGGATTTTTTAAAAGAACAGGATAACAGTGGGGAAAGAATTCCCTGGATAGACCACTGTATTAATAAATACAGAAAGAATAAAAGAACTACACAAATCATTTTTTAAAAGAACTTCATAATAATGGTGCTTCCACAAAAATCATTAATGCTAAAATGAAAGCTGCTGTGAGGAGGCCCGATACTGTGTATGCTGACTTAGAAAATATTGCACATACAAATGTATACATGTATACAGGTGAAGGATACTTGTATTGTCTCAAACTCTCTCCATACAGACCCTCTGATGACAAACATTCCAGGAGAAAAGTCTGGCTCATTCCAGTGTAACAGAGATCGAAGTCATTGTATCCAGTTGTAGAGTGCATGGCCCCTGAGAGACTGAAGGGGAACCCATTTCTGTAGCCTTTCTGAACAAACACACAAAACAGAATCCGAAGCTGAGCAGGAGGCAACAACAGACAGATGCTAATAAACTGCTTCAATTATCTTGGCCTCCCATTGAGCACCATTTTCTTGAAAGACAAGGGGTGGTGGTGGCTGGAGAGATGGCTCAGAGGTTAAGGGCTCTGGCTGAACATCCAAAGGTCCTGAGTTCAATTCTCAGCAATCCATGGTGGCTCACAACCAACTACAATGAGTTCTGGTGCCCTTTTCTGGTGTGCAGACACATATGCAGAGAGAAATACTATATAAATAATAAATAAATAATTAAAACAAACCACACACACAAAAAAGACAAAAGACTATGTATAGGTTCAGATTTTAGAAGAACTTGGGAAGCAGAGGTGGGCAGATATCTGTGAGTCAACCAGAGCCACATAGTGAGACTTTGTCTTTTGGGCGGGGGGGGGGGGTGGGGGGGGGTGAAGGGGGACTGAAGACACCTGGCAGCTAGGTCCTGGACAGCCAGTATCAATCTCCCTATAAAATGACAAAACCGGGACACAGGGTTCACAGCAGGGCTAAATGAAGTTGAGTGACATGGCACACTGGAGTGTAAATCCTTCTGTAACTTACTGTGCATGTTTAGTTCGGGAGGAAGTTGCATGCTGATTTGCCTTTTGGAGGAAAGTCCTTGTCCCTGCACAGGCCGGTGTCCCAGGGACTAGCTGCAGTCTGCTTTAGAGCAGGACTTCAGAAGATGATGTTAGAGCAGCATAGATATAGAGTGTCCTAGACACTCTATAGTTCCTGCATCTGCCAAAAGCACCGTGGCGACTTGATGGGGTAGCTTTGCCTCCAGGAGATTCATTATTAAGCATTTACAAGCAACAGATCACAGTAGCTACAGCTTGCAAACAATTTAGCAAAAAGAGAAGGAATGCCATAAATGTGATGAGGTGTTAAAAATTAATTTGGGAGACTGAAGAGATGGCTCAGTGGTTAAGTGTACTGGTTTCTCTTGCAAAAGATCCAGGATAAGTTTGAGCACACACAGTTCACAACTGTCTGTCATTCCTGTCCTAAGGGATCTTAGGCCCTCTGCGTAAAATAAAGAAATCTTTTAAAAGTAGTGAATTTAGACATGTAGGACAATAGTCTTACAATGTTCTTGCATATTTTACAGATTTTTGTTAGAGTAAATTTTTAATTTACATTTTATTTTTGTGTAGGTGTACATGTGGAGGTCAGAGTTAATTCTCTCCTACCATACTGGTCCCAAGAACTGAATCCATGATCGTAGGCTTATGGCAGGCACCTTTATCTGCTAAGCCATCTTGCTACCCCCAAGTGTCTTTTTTAAAAAATATTCTTAATTTTTAATATTTATTTATTTATTTTAGTGTTTTGAGACAGGGTTTCTCTGTGTAGCCCTGGAGATCCACCTGCCTCTGCCTCCTGAGTGCTAGGATTAAAGGTGTGTGCCTTTAATTAAAGGCTTTCACCGATTTGGCCACCACCACCTAGCCAATATTCTTAATTTTTAAACTGCATTTATTTATTATGTGTGTATGTGTGTGGGATTGTGTACAAGTGGAGAAGCCAGATAACAACTTTCAGGAATCAGTTATCTTCTGCCAGGGGGTCCTGGGGATTGAACTCAGGTTGTCAGGTTTGACAACAAGCACCCTTACCTGCTGAGCCATTTCACCGTCCTGACCCTAAGCTCTTTAAGAAGAATGAGAACTAAGTGTTCTAGAGAGGGGAAGATACAGCAAATTTGGTAATGAGTTGGTGGTCTCGTTGTGTAGACATTGATGCCATCCATCACTCAGCTGGACTTAGGTTTTCTGAGTTCCTCTTCTAAGGTGTTTCCAGTCTCTGACCCTCTCAGCCTAGCTTTTTATTGGTGGGAAATAAATACATAAAAACACCTAATTTGTGCTTTCTGCTGGAAATCAGGTTTCTGAGCAGGAGATGGATGAAGTGATAGCACGCAGCACCTACCAGGAGAGCAAAGAAAGCAACTCCTCACCTGGCTTAGGTATGGATAATGCATGTCCTCGTTCACCATTGAGGAAAGGCTCCTCCTGTTAAGCTCACCCACAGGCCCTCCCCACACAGTGGCATGGATCCTCTGTAATTACTGGGGCTAGTGACAGCTTCGGTCAGAGTCTATGCTCTCTCTCGGTTCCTTCTGATTTCTGCAATTATTTAATGTGTTTCATTAAAGGCCTAACTAATCATGCTGTTTATATGACTTTCAAATAATTTGAAAAAGTAAGTTAATAGCCGTTTATGAGTTTCCATGACCCATTTGAAATATATAGATAGAGGAGATTTTACATGAAACTATGAGTAATACATGAGTATTATGTATCCAAATACTGAGATTTTTTTGTGTGGATTTAGAAGTTTCAGTACGAACTGCCTCTAGTTCGCTTCTGGAGGCAGCAACAACTCTTGAGTTTTTCTCCTTGCATGGAAATGTTCAGGCAGGGAAAAAATGTGGTCCTCCTCCGTGTTTCTTACAAATTTGAAGCATTGTATTGAGTTTTGGAGTGGTTTCCTTGGTGTGGAAACCTAGGAGAGAGTCTACAGCCGCTGCTCACCTGGTGAGAGACTTCTCACACTCAGATTGATGCCCAGGAGGAAAAGGAACTCAGAGATATAAGTTACTGGATGTCAGAGGAAAAGGAATAGGATTTGGGACAACCGTGAAATCCCTGATGATTTGCATCCATAATTAATATATTTAAAGTAGACTCAGCCATAATATGCTCTTTATTTAGCCTGAACGCTGGATTCTCTTCATCCCAACATTTCTACTTGATTGGTCAGCAAAGATTTTTTTTTTAAAGCTGGAATTCTCATGCCCTAAATCTCTTTTGCCTGTGACATGTAATTTGAAGTCTGCAGGCTGAGCTCTCCACCCTTTAGCTAAAAAGTAAAATCGACATCCAAACACTTCCCTGGTTCTTTCATAAATTTCTTGGATGTGGTTCACTTGTACCGTCCTTCTGGCCATTTACCAAAGGTCACTGGGTACTTAGCAGACAGCAGGTGTTGTATGTAGGCAACGCCCTAGCCCTGTGGGCTGTTGAGCAGTGGAAAGGGGAGATGCAGAGATCCACTCACGTTAAACTGTCCTGCGTGCACAGCCGTTGAGCTATGCATCAGAGAAGACAGTGGGGGACGGCGGGGGCGGCGGCAGAGCCAGGGTCCTGCCCGGTGAATGAGTGGAGTCTTGAGGGAGGGCAGTCGGCTGGGATAGAGGGTTATCCAGGTAGACTAGATGTGGGGGTAGCTACCCAGCTCATTGGTGACACTCAGGCAAAGGACAGTTTTGTTGAATGTGCTTGGCCCCTTCCTTTTTCGGTGAAATATGTGAGCCTGCTTGTCACTGGAACTTCCGCATGTTAACAGCTTTGCAAATCCCTCCCACACAGGTACCCCCTTGAAGAGTCCCTCTCTTGCCAAAAAGGTGAGTCAAAATGCATTTGGGGACCACAAACCAATATTTAGGAGCCTGTCAGTCAAGCCCCAGACCCCAGCCCGTATTTCTGCCCACGAATCCTTTTGGCCACTTTATACAAGGAAGTGGCAACTATTCCTGTTCGGAAAACAAACACCCAAAAAAAGTCAGTCTCTCTCTCAATCTTAATCTCAATCAGTACTCATCTAAGAAAAGAGCAGAGCAGAAAAGGAAAAACCCCAAGCCTTTCAAAGCACTTCCTACGTAATAATGACAGCCTAGGTTCTGGAGATCTTGAAGCTGTCAGGATACTGGGCACATCAGTCCCACTGGGTCAGGGTTCAGACTGCGCAACCCCCCACCCGACCCCACCACCAGGTAGTTCATTGGTTAAGCCATATGACTTGGATTTTTCATACTCTTTTCCTGTCCCTCTTGGCAGTGGTTTTGTTTTTGTTCTGCTGAGGTGGTTGATAAACTACTGTGGAAAGGGCTAGCTGGAGAGATGGCTCAGCGGTTAAGACCATGGGTTGCTCTGCTGCTCTTCCAGAGGACCTGGGTTTAATTCCCTGGGACCCACACGGCAGCTCTCAAACTGTCTGTAACTCCAGTTCCAGGGGATCCCAGACGTACATGCAAGCAAAGAAACCAATGCCCATAAATTAATTAATTTTTCCTGCTGTTTTTTTGGGGTTTTTTTTTTTTGTTTCTTTGTTTGTTTGTTTTCTGGTGATTGCTAAAAGTATGCCCCCACATTTTAGCAATCTGAAAACAGTATCTGGCCCATGTTTTGATGTATTGATTGTCACCCGAGCCACCGTACAGTAAATGGAGATGGGTGGTTCCCCTCACAGCTGTCCCCACTGATGAGGAATTAGAACGACGTGCCCCTGAAAAGATGGGAAGTCTTAAACATTGCTATACTCTTGGCTCTAGATTCCAGCATGTTCTTTTCCAACAGGACTCACTCCTCTCTGAATCTGAGTTCTCCCAGTACTTTGCCCATGATGGGCAGGGCTCCCTGTCGGACTTCGTGGTAGCTGGCTCTGAGGATGAGGACCACACTGGAAGTGGCTGTGACACCTCGGAGGATGGCAGCCTGCTTTCTGTCCCCTCTGGTGAGCAAGAGAGCCCCAGGGGCCCAAGACTCAGTGTAATAAGGAATTACTAGTTTCCCTATCCCTGCTGGCGTCCTCTGCCGTCTGCCTTGCCGAGGGCAGCAAGGAAACAGAGCTGGACACCATGTGCCTGGCTGAGTAGAGGCAGCGCATACTCTCGTATTGGTGACCAACCACTAGTGGTGTTCGTGCCACAGAGAGTGGCTGGACACAGATTCTAGAACCAGAGGTGAAGGCACTCGTCCAGGCCCCCGTCACAAGCTATTTATGGCACATCGTCTCTGAGTGTCGTAGCATCAAATCAGAGTAGGCAACCGAGGCACTCAGCACTGAGGGAATCCAGGCAAATTTCAGATCTCCTCCCTCACTGGGCTCTAAACACAATTCTTCTTGGAAAACGCTAAGTTAGAGAAGTGGGGCCGTGAGAGCCACTGTTAGCAAAAGGTCACTTCTACTCAAGGGTCCTCGAGTCTCTGTCCAAATGAGCTCATCTGACACTGTATCGAGCTCTCAGACTTTTGCTGTCAAGGTTTCCCTTTTCATCTCCAGTGTTTGAGCTTCAGCGGGGCAGACGACAGCAGCTACGACTCGGGGGAATTGCGGTTGGGTGTGCAAATGGCAGCCCTGTACTTCGAACGGCGGTGTGGACCTAACGCATGCAAACGTTTTGCAGAGTTGTGTGCATACCGTGCCTCAAAGATGCCCTTTTACCTTGAGAAGTAGACAGCTTGGGTTGCGTCCCACGCCCCTTTGCTAAAGATAGGGAAGGGACTTCAGATGATGAGAACAAAATGGAGCCGCACTATAAATTCTCCATCTCTAGAAAGCACCCCACTCAAGTTAACTAGCCTAGAGTTGGGTTTTGTTGTTCTCAAGGGCAAGGAGATGGCTCAGCACATAAAGTACTTGAAGCACAAATATAAGGGCGAGTTTGGATTCTAGAAGCCTTGGAAAGGTGGAAATCAGTGATCGCAGTAGAGGCAGATGGGAGAATCCTTGCATGTTTACAGGTCGGCGGAGAGGGCAGCAAGAGTCTATTTGGACCATGAGAAGCCATGTTTACATGGATGTCCAGGGGCCAGAGGCCGTGTATGACTTCAAAAGTACTTATGTACTGTGACAGGATTGGTTTAAGTGGCTGGACAAGGCAGACTTTACTCTTGATCGAGAGGGTATATTTGGAAGAGCAAACACTGGGGTTTATTTCTTTAAGGTTATAAAGCCAGGCCACATTGGAAACCTGTTTTTCTTTGCCTGATGTTTTTCTTTCTCTACGCTTTGCAGCTCACAGGGAGCCAGGGAAAGCCAGGGCCAACAGCCTGGTGACACTTGGAAGCCAGAGGACCTCTGGGCTCTTACACAAGCAGGTGACAGTCGCCAGGCAAGCCAGTCTCCCCGGAAGCCCACAGGTCCTCAGGAACCCCCTTCTCCGCCAGAGGAGGGTGCGCTGCTATGATGGCAACGATGCCAGTGATGGAGAAGACTTTGAAGATGAGGGGGACTGCATTTCACTCCCAGGCGTTCTCCCAGCCCCCAGCAGGCCTCCGACAGAGGATGACACCAGGCCTGCCTTGACGACCTCTTGCAAAAGTATCGATGTGAGCAAGCGGGAGGAACGGCCCCAGAAACCACTGGTCAGCAAGGCCTGCTCCGTGCCTCTGCTTGGCAGCTCCCTGGACCTAGAGCACAGTGTCCGGGATGGAATGTTGGGTGCTCCCCCCAAGGCAGCCAGCCTGCCAGGCTCTGTAGAAACCCCCAAGAGTAGGCCAGGGGGCTCCGGGAGAAAGGAGATGTCAGGGTCAAGAAGTTCACCAAAGCTGGAATACAGAGCTCCTATGGACACCCAAAGCCCAAGGAGCCCAGAAAACCCTACCTCCCCTCCACAGAAGAATGAAAATCTGGTGTCCAGGCACAAGCCTGTGGCCAGGATCAGCCCACACTACAAGAGGTCTGATGTTGAGGAGGCCCCAAGTGGAACAGCCAATGGACCATGTGGTCAGGACTTGAAAGTCCAGGCCCCTTCCTTGAAAGATACTGTTGCTGGTCATCAGCCAAGCGGAACTGCAGAGAAGGTAACTGACTCACTTTCACTCTTCCGACCATTCAGTCTGAACACTGTGGAATGGCTACAGAGTGCCGTCTAAACCTCAGGGTAACCTGCATGAAAGGCTGACGACTGGAGGATTAGCTTTCAGCAGTCACTTAATGGGTGCCCATTAGTATGGTGGCAGGCTGTTAGTCATGGGATCACTCAGCAAGGGGACGCCCTCCCTCCCTTAGCAGGGCACAGGGCCAGCGATGACGACGGGAAGGCATTGTGGAGTGGGGGAAGTAAAGTCCTGGGCCGGGGGCCAGTTCACTCACTAGCTGGCACAAGTTGTGTGATGGCATGGGCAAGTCATTGAGCCTTCCTGAGCTGCCTAGCTTCTCTGGACTGTGAGGCAGAGGGTTGCTGTCTGCCTTGGCTGGCTGAGGGGCGTGGCCAGCAGATGTTAACTGTCAGCTAATGACGTTAGGAGGGACCCTTGGTTACTTCAAGACCCCTAAAGAACAGGTGTGCTTAGAGCGACATAGTTCCTTCTGATGTGGCGGCGCATATGTGTAATCCCAGCGCTTAGGAGGTGGAGGCAGGAGGATTTGATGAGTTTGAGGCTAGCTCAGGCTAGCTCTGGCTAACTCGAGCTACGTAACGATACCCTGTCTCAATAAAAGAAAACAGGAACTAAGATAACATCACACAAAATAACAGGGCTGTGTCCACTTAAAACTTACAGTACACCACAAGCAAACGCAAGTTAATTGATATTACTAATTGTTTGTATGTTGGTTATCTAATTCTTCACTTAATTTTTTCAGTATATCTCTTCTCTAGCAAAGAGGGGAAAGAAGAAACTGCTCAATCTCTGGGCACAGAATCTGATTTTTAGGGCACATTAATGAAGCTAGTTTATTGTGATTTAAAGTGGATGTATAAATAGATTCATAAAATCTGCATGAGGTAGAAGGGTTTGTTTTTTTTTTTTTCCTTAATCTTATGCGTTCATATTTTCTCCTCTCCTCACAAATTATATTTACCTTCAGGCAGCTCATGTTTTACAGTAAATGCGGCTAGTGGGTGTGTTCTTTCCTTTTAGAAAGTATCATCAGGGCAGAACCCGCAGCTCAGCGGCACAGTACTGGCCTGGCGCGTATGCTCACACACAGCCCTGGGTTCGGTCCCGGCACTCTATCCCTCCCCCCCAAACACAGGCTCACCATAAGTTTTAGACAACCATAGAAGGCAGATCACAATATTTATTCATAATTACTCATGTGTATTAAAAATAGTCCTTGCCAGATGGGATGACATCTGCCATGTAAGCTGTCCTACAAATGAGATCCTTTGTCAACACAAACACACAGATCTACACAGGGGCAAGTAGTGTTTAATTGTATTTAGTGTGTGCATATCCTCTCTGTCTCTGTCTCTCTCACGCACACACAAACACACGCACTCACACATATACTATGCTGCAAGTGTAGCAGTCAGTGCCAACTTGAAGGAGTCCGTTCTCTCCTTTCACTGTGTAGATCCCGGGGATCAAACTGAGGCTGTCAGGCTTGGAGGAAGGCCTTTCACCACCCCAGCAAGGACGTTTGAGTGGCTGGCGAGATGGCTCGGCCATTAAGAGCACTGGGGAGTCTCCAGGTGACCCAGCTTCAGCTCCCAGCACCCACCTGTCAGCTTGCAACCTCTGTTACGTCAGCCCCAGGGGATCCAGTGCCCACTTCTTAGCTTCTGAGGGCATGAGGCGCACAGACATGCTTTCAGACACACACTCAGAAACACAAAATAAAAATAAATAAAACCTTTTAAAATGGAGGCAGGGCAGTGATGGCACACACCTTTAATCCTAGCACCCAGGAGGCAGATGCAGGCAGAGCTTGAGTTCAAGGCCAGCCTGGTCTACACAGTGAGTTCCAGGACAGTCAGGGCTACACAGAGAAATCCTGTCCTTTAAAAAATTAATTACTTGATTGATTGGTTAATTAAATGTTGAAAAGTGGCAGGGAGATTTTGAGTAACACTTTTATTTGAAATGTTTTTCCTCATAAAATTTTAGTTATAAAAAACTTGACTTTATGATGAAGAGAGTAGAATGTATCACTCAGATAATGAGAAGCAGAAAACCAAAGCAAATGTCTTCTCTTTCGGTGTTTTCTATTGTTTTTATTCAGCACTTTAAAAAAAAAAAAATTGTGATGTGGTATTTGTTGTTGTTACTGGTGGTGGTAGTGTGTGTGTGTGTGTGTGTGTGTGTGTGTGTGTGTGTGTGTACCGCATCTGCATAGGCCAGAGGATGGCTCCGTCGCTGTCTGCCTCTTTCCCTTGAGACAGGGTCTCTCGCTGAACTGAAGCATGCTGGTTTTCAGCAGAAGTCCCGATGCTGGAGCTACAGGTGTGAACGGCACACCTTTCTGCATGGGTGCTGGGTCTGAACTTGGGCTGTCCTGTGTGCACAGCGCGCACTCTTCCTGAGCCCTCCCCCCCATCTTAAAATACACACTTCAAGGGCACTTCTACTCTCCCTCTGTCAGCTCCCACTCCTGCTGCTCCTATGTTTCCCTTTTTCCCTTAGCAGTAAACAGAAACGTAACTGAGTTAAACACTACACTTCCCTTAGACTGTGACTGACGGTTCATGCCAAGAGTTTTAACAAGAGTAGGGAAAGACACATCCTATCTTCACACACCCCTGCCTGCTGCCACCTTTGGGCCGCTTTATGACACATCAGCTCAGTGGAATTATTTTGAATAAATACAATTGGACTTTTCAGTAAGTTTTAAATTTGTTTTTGTGCTGAGAGAAAGGAAGATAAAGTAATTGACACTTGGCCTAAGGGAGATCTTGAAATACCACACACCGGTTTCATTTCTACCAATTTGCCCTCTCCCTCACTGTCAGACTTGTAGGAAGACACCTCCCTCCTGTATAAACCTTCCCTGCTGTTTTTATAGCTACTCTCATTTAATCATCTTTTCTTTAAAACTTTTGAGATTTGGCAAGTCTTTTTAATCCCCATTTGAAAGCTGAAAAATTTGTGGCTGAGGGATGAGGTCTCAAAGCCCAGATCTGCCAGCCCCCAACCTGATTCTTCTCTGCTGCTAGATGCTGTCTTAGGATGCAGAAACCCTGAAAAGCAATTAACATGGTTTCTGCTTCTCATTGTGCCAGGAACTTTGGGAAAACCCCACCCCAGGGGACAGCTATGCCCCCACCAACTGTGGACCAGCCAGTACCCCATGCCACCCAAACCCTGGACTCCCCACAGAGAGCCTGCAGGGAGCTGCTCCAGAGTGTGGGCCACGCCCTGAGACTGGTAAGACTGTGTTCTTGTTGGTTCCATTGAGACAGGAAACACACATCCTAAAAAACGTACTACAAGAAGGTAACTTTGAGGAGGGAAGAGAAGCCACTTAGGGAAATCAGTAGTTAGATGTTGACATCATGAAATCGTTGCCCTTGATCAACTGTGCCCAGCCCCCAACCCCATCACTGTGCCCAGCCCCCAACCCCATCACTGTGCCCAGCCCCCATGTATATTCCACGTTGACAAATCCATGTTTGGTCTTTATTTTATGACACAGATGAAACATAAGAAATCAGATTTTTTTTTTATCAGAATCTCCATTGTTTGCTTATATGAAGTGCACTGAGAAGTAGCAGTGTAAAAACCTCCACAAGGAAAAGAGATAGATAGATAGATAGATAGATAGATAGATAGATAGATAGATAGATAACTATAGCAATGTGGGGGAAATGATCTAAGCCTGATGAGAGACATACTGATGGCATGGAAGCAGAAATCATGGCTCGAGATTTTTTTTTTTTAAGTCAAGCTGAATTAAGTGACTTTGCTGCCTTCTTGGTAGAAGAACAGTTTTTTCGTAGCAGCTGGTAGTTAATGTGATGTCCTGATAGCCACTGAAGTGTTAGTGGTCTGCGGCAATAGAAAAACGAGGTAGCTCCCTTGTCAAGGCTGTCCCATGAAATTATTACATTTTATTTATTTATTGTTTACTTATTGTGTGTGTAGAGGTGTGTGTGTAGATGTGTGTGTATGTGCGCTCATGTATGTGTGTGTGTGTTTGTGTGGGCATGCACACATGTCAGGGTCACAGGACAGTTCTCTCCTGGGCATTGAACTCAGGTCTGAAGGCTGACGGTAGGTAGGTACCTTTACCCACTGAGCTCACCAGCTCAGGGATGTCCTACAGATTTAAAATTCAGAATCGTAGACTATTCACCCCAGGCCTTTTTTGAGGTGAGGTCTCACTGTCTAGCCTACACTGATCTGGAACTTGTGAGCTCCCTGCCTCAGTCAGTCCTGGGTGCTTGAGTCACAGGCACAACACCACACCTACCTCCTACCTACACATTGTTGACTGCTGACAGGGAAAAAAATGCAGACCACTGAAGCACTCTGTAGCTCCTCCATCCTCAGTCAGGGATGTGTCTGTTACCACGGCTCCTGCTCCACCCTCAAGTTCAATTCACAACCACCCACTATTGAATAAATAAATGTCAAAGGACAATTTTCATTAGCAATTTGACTTTACTGCAGAAGTGTGTGAACTACACGGCGTTCCATTTGAGGAAAGTGAAGTTACGGGGAGGCCGTTCAGGATATCATTCTTCTTTTGACACAAGCGCCTATATCCTAAGCGTGCACGGTCTGCAGAGCTATCCTCTGGACGTCCTCCTGGAACCCACATTGCCCTCAGAATTGAAGAACAGCAAAGGCTTACTTTCTTGTTATCACCACAACCCAATGCCTCCTTATTTGAAACAATGCAGAAAATCTACCCGCCCAAGGATTTATTCTAGACAGACTAATTTTCCTAGTCCTGAGGGTTTTGTGCCTTGAGGAAGTGTTTACATGGGCAAGCTTTTTGGACCAGAGAAGCATTTAGTCTCCAGCCCGAGCCTAAGAAAGGTGCGTGTTCCGTGTTTCCCCAGTGTTTTCTGCCTGTTCTGTCTCAAATTCCAGCCCGCTGCAGGCTTCTGTTTGTCCTCTCTGGACTTCCCACCAGTAATAAGCTTTAAAGGAGCCACCAAGCACCAGAAACTGATGATATTCAATATGTAACAATACACATGCTATATTTAATACATAAATACCCTTAATAAAACATACTGTGCTGGTTATCAGTGAGTTCTTAGAAAGGAGCCTCAGCGAATTGGCACAGTGGTGCTCTGGCGCCCTCTAGGGCTTTGGAGGTATAAATTAACCCGACAGTTTTTAGTGCTTCTATCTTTTTATGCTGTTTTCATTCTCTTTCTCAGTTAAAAGGCCAGCAGAGAGCTGGGCGCAGTGGTGCACACCTGTAATCGCAGCACTCTAGGGAGCCAGAAGCAGGCAAAATTCTGTGAGCTTGAGGCCAGCCTGGTCCACAAAGCGAGACCAGGACAGCCATGGCTACACAGAGAAACCCTGTCTTGACAAACAAAGTATGGTACCTAACATACTTCTCAGCCTCAGGTGCCCGCAGAAAACAATATTCGGGCAGCTAGTGTGGCATGACAGGTGTGGCGTGGCAGGTCATGCTTGACCCTGATGACTAAGCTGCGTAGCAGCCTGCTCCAGCAGAAACTGCACCTGCATTCCAGGCTTTCCGAACCCTGACATGATGTGTCGTCAAGGCTAGCTGGGCCTTCCACCCTGGGGCGTGCCCATTAGTGGACATTTGGTGGGGGTTCCAAGTGAAGCATTTTTTTTGAAAGGCAGTACAGCGCAGCCTCCCTCAAACAAAGCCGTCTGCAGGGGCTGGGGAGTGGTGGGGTGCTTTCCTGGGAAGCATGAAGATCCCCCAACATCACGTGAGTTGGATGTGGTGGCTTATGCTTATAATTTGAGCACTTGAGAAGTGGAAAGAGGAGGATTAGGAATTCACGGTCACCCTCTACTATATAGTGAGTTCCAGGTTAGCCTGGGATACAGGAGAACCTGCCTCAAATACTAAATACGTAAACAAACCTTAGAAGATACACGCTTTGCAGTAATTCAGATCACTAACGGAAATTGCAGAAATTTTTGCCTGTTAGCAAATGTTTAGTAAGCGAATCTGAAAGTGTTAAATGGCCTTTGGCAGCCAGAGATACGGCTCAGTCAATTAGATCCCTGAATCCACATCCTGAAAGGAGGGAACATACTCCCACAGGTTGTCCTGTGACACACACCAAATCAATGGTCTTTTCAAAATGGCCTTTGAGTCCCTTCCTGTGGTCACACTGCCACTCTCCCCCGCATTGGGCGTCAGCAGAAGCAAGAATGCAATGCTTGAGAGTTCAGTAGTTGAACAGAGGAACACCTGGGTCAGCAGGTGTTCTTGGAAGCATCTGGCCCTCCACAGCAGGCCAAGGTAATTACATGCCATCTCCATAGGCATCTTGATGAACCACCCTTGTTGTTGCCACACACTCTACATGGAGGCCACGGGGTTCAGGGTCAGTACAACACAGGCTGTGGAGCAAATCCTGGCTCTCCCATCTGTGAACTGTGATCTTAGGTTGCCTAACCACTCAATGACTCCCTTCCTCGTTCTCTCAAGGCACGGGGCCCGCCTCCCATTCCTGGGAGGAAAATTAACTGCATGAAAGTCTCCTAATATGGCGCTAACACTTCATTCCAGGAAAAGCTCCCAGCCCAATGCTGAGTCCTAAGAATTAGGTTGTAATTATTCATAAAGGGACAGCAGGGTGTGTGTGGGGGGGGGGGGAGGAGATGTAATTAAAGCCAAGCCTAGTGACACAAACCTATAATCTCAGCCAGTCAGGAGGCCAAGATAGGAGGGTGGCAAGTTCAAGGCTTGCCTTGAGCAACTTACTGAAACCCAGTATCAAAGTATCACATGAGCTGGGAGCAGTGAGGTGGCTCACTGGACATCAAAGGTTGTCCTCATACATAGTTAGTCCAGGGTTAGCCTGAGACCATGCCTTAAAAATTAACTGATTAATAATAAAGATTTGAAGATGCACACTTTGCAGTAATTCAGCTCTCTAGCAAAGACTGCACAAAAATTTACCTGACCGAGACTATTTAGTAAGTAAACCTGAAACTGTGAAAAAGCCCTTGGCAGCCAGAGATATGGCTCAATGGATTGGATCCCTGAACCTACGTGGAGAGAGGAGAGGACATACATACTCCTATAAGTTGTTCTGTGACCTACACACACGCACATGCGCACACACTCACATACAACAATAAATGGTCTTTTCAAAATGGCCTTGGAGTGCTTTCCTCGTGTCACAATGCCACTCTCCTCTGCATTTGGTATCACCAGAAGTAAGGATGTCGAGCCCGAGATGTCACAAACACTCGGGAAAGGTAGGTAAAGTGCTTGCCGCTAAACTTGATTCTTGAGTTCACTCCCCAGTACTTACATGGTAGAAGGAGAGGACCAGCTCCTGCAAATTGTTCCTCTGACCTCCACATGTAGATGCTGTACACACGCATACACATACACACATACATACATACACACGTACATAGTAAATTGATAAAATCTTTGTTTGTTTTGTTTTTTTGAGACAGGGTTTCTCTTTATGGCCCTGGCTGTCTAGAACTCACGATGTAGACCAGGCTGCCTCAAACTCAGCGCTGCCTGCCTCTGCCTTCTAAGTCCTAGGATTAAATGTGTGCACTACCACTGGCTGGCTAAATAGATGTAATTTTAAAAAGAAAGAAAGAAAGGAAGGGAGGGAGGGGGGAAGGGAGGCAGGAAAGAAGGAAGAGAGGAGGGAGGGTGAGAGGGAGGGAGGAAGGAAGGAAGGAAGGAAGGAAGAAAAGAAGAAAGGAAGAAAGGACTGACTGACTGGCCTGGACCAGTGCTATAAACTATAAAACTTTAATCCCAGTGCTCAGGAGACAGAAACTGATGGGTCTCTTTGTGTTGGAGGCCAGCCTGGTTTACAACACATGTTGTAAGTTCTAGGCTAGCGGAGGCTACATAGTGAGCCTCTGTCTTAAAGAGAGCGAGCTGAGAGCTCAGTGGTGGAGTGTGTGCTTGGCACGTGCAAGACCCTAGGTTCAAACGCTCAGCATCACCAAAACAGAAAAAAGAAGTTGTGATTAAAATCATACCATTTCAGATGTACCTGAACTGGTTGGTAGACTGCTTGTTTAGCAAGCACAGGGCCTGGGTTTGGTCCCCAGCGTCACGTAAGCTGGGCACAGGTGGTGCAGACCTGTAATCTCATTTCAGCACTGGGAGTAGCAACACCAGTAGTTCAGGTCACCTTCAGTGACAGAGCAAGTTCAAGGCCAACCTGAACCTGACTTTGTCTCAGAAACAAACAAACAAAAACAGATTGATGATCTCATAGGAGAGATGTGAGAGGAACTTAACATTTGGGGCAACATGTCTCAGACTAAGACTTTTTGTGTGTCTGAGCCCGTTTCCCCACTGCAAGATGATCACATCAAAGTGAGATTAGCTCAAGAGACTTCGTGCCTCAGGGCTTTCCGGGAAGACCCCCTCCAGGACAGAACAGCTCCCAGAATCCTCCCTGCTAAGTGACAGGAGCTCCTGCCCCTGCATCTTTCAGCATTGTGTTCTTGGCACCTCTCTACTTTCAACCTGTTCTTCACACCACTTGGACCAAACTGTCCCTCATGAGCCCCTCTCAGGTACCCTTTAGTACCGAGCTCTCCTAGAATAGCTGGCTTTCAGATTTGCTTCTCCAAGCTACGTCAAGGCAGAGCTAGAGCCCTGTGTCATGCAGATGCTACAGGGAACATTCTGTCATTCCCACTAACTCTGTCTCCTATGCAAAAAAAGGAGATCGCACATGTCCTCCGCAAGTGTGCAGGCACAGACCTGTCATGGAGGCTGAGTGAGGAGAGTCAGAGTGTGTGAGGTCAACCAGGACTATACAGAGAGACCATCTCCAAACTGTTTCTTGGTGCAGCCTGTGTCACTCATGGTCAGGCAGCTAGATGCTAGAATGAGACAAGACATGAGGTCCCTCTGTCCAGTCTTGACCAGAGCTAAGGAATAAGACCCCAAATGTCTCTCTTCCCAGAACTTCTGCCAGCAGAGGTGGTCGGGTAAAGAAATCCAAGCAGTCTATTTCCGGTGTCTCCTATCTGAAAACAAACGAAGAGGAAAATGGGCGAGTTTCCGGGCTCATCCTGACTGGGTTATTTTCAGGCAATTAAAGCAGGCCAGTGGTTGTTAAATGTAAGCAATCTGCAACTTGAGAGACAAACAGGAGGATGAGAAAGTCTGCATGTAGGCTTGTGGCACGTCTGAGAAACGATATTGAGATGACTTATGCTTCTTTTTAGAACTCTCCAGGGGTTCTATTTGCTTACGTTTTCCCTTTTTTCTCCCCTACCACCCTCTCCAGGATGGGATGTTTCCTCAGACCGCCTCCCTTTCCCAGGGAAGAGCAGGGAAGCTCATCCTGACTCCAGCAAGACTTCAGTCATCACAGAGCAAGGCCACCAGCCTGAGAGCTTCAGCCAGCCTGTGTCTCCCAGGACCTCGGAGCCTGAGCCCCAGGGCATATCTAAAATGAAGACAGTCAGCCATCTGAGTGTGTCTACCAGGGAGAAGGCCTCATCTCCTCCTGACTTTATCAGGGCTCCGGCTCCACCTGGGGACTGCTCTCCCAACACCAGGAGAGCAGCTGTCCCCATGGGCATAGGAACAACGGCAGCTACTGCCATCCCTCATGTCTCCTCGGTGCCCCAGGAAGAGAGTGGAGGCCCCTCAGGTCCCAGTGAGGCACTGGAAACAACAGGACTCTGCACAGCTAAATGCTCGAAGGACGGCGCTCTGCATGAAGGTGCAACTTCTATGTCTGGAAAGACATCACATGCCAGCCCCTCTCTGCCAGTGACCCTGACTGACAGGATGCCGTCAGGAAGCAGAGAGAGCCCTGTGACAGACATTGACAACTTCATCAGGGAGGCGTCTGAGGCAAGGTCTCAGTCTCCTCAGAAAGCAGACTGCAGGGCTCACCAGGGCATTCTTGAGGGCCAGCCACCAGGTGAATCTGGGGGTGGCAGTTCCCACCATGCCCAGACAGTCAGCAGCGGCCAAATATCCTCCCCAAGGAAGACTGGGGGCACAGGCCCACCCCCGCCCCCACAGTGGGCCTTCCAGCCTTCCGTTTTGGATTCCATCCACCCTGACAAACATTTTGCTGTGAACAAAAACTTTCTGAACAACTACTCTAGAAATTTTAGCAGTCTCCATGAAGACAGCATCTCCCTGTCAGGCCCAGGTGACAGTACGGAGCCGTCGCTCTCATCCATGTATGGTGATGCTGAAGACTCATCTTCAGACCCCGAGTCTCTTGCTGAAGCCCCACAAGCAGCTTCCAGGACCAGCTGGTCACCCCTTCATTCTCACGAGTCCTCCCATAAGGAAGGGACTAGTGAGTCTGAGGATGAGCAAATAGAAATTTGCGCCACAAGCGGTCTCCCTGAGAGCCGGGTGGCCGCCCATCCTGCCACCCAGGCTGCGTTCTGCCCGGTTCTACCGGTACAGCACAGAGCTCTGGGTGAGCCAGTGGGCGATTCCTGTGAACGGGCCTGCTTCTTGCCAGGGGCCTCTCACACCTCCGCCCCGAGCTCTTCTCGGCCACTTTCCTTTCTAAACTCTCAGGAGCATGAGACGTGGGTGGGCACACGTGCTTTACAGAGCTCCAGGCCCTCGAGCACAGACGAAATCAAAGCCGTCACCAGCACCACCAGCGAGAGCTCAGTCGAGGGAGACGGCCAGCCTTCTGAAATGACCAGGCATTGTCACAACCCGCCATTCACGCTTAGGAACCTGAATGTGATAAACGGCCTGGGTCGTGACCTGCTGGATGAGGGAAGCCCAAAGGAAGAAGCAGCAGCCGCCGCTAGTGTGATTCACAGTGCATATGCCCTCGGTGCCAAAGGCCCTAAGAACGGAGAGGCTGTTTTGGCAAACCTACACATTGCCAAGAGTCATGACCTGGATGACTTGCTACAGAAACCAAAAACAATCTCCAGGAGGCCCATCATGGCCTGGTTTAAAGAAATAAATAAAAATGGCCAAGGCACACATTCGCAGAACAAATCTGAGAAGGAACAGTCCTCGATGCTGGCTATGAGTCCTGGCTCCAAAGCCCATATGGTGAACAGCAGCCACAAAAAGGGGGTGGCTGTGCCTAAAAGTCCTTCTCCAATACAGAAGAGTCAGGAAAATAAAGACCTGCCCCCCAAAAGTCCAGTGGAGACACTCAGCAACTGTCAGAAACCCAAGTGTGGCCCTAAGCTAAAGAGACTGAGCAGCAAAAGCAAAGTCAGTCCTGAGGCCCCTGTGGCTGGTTCTGTTAAGGCCAGTGGGACTGGCCACAAGAAGAGCTTGACTTCACCTCAGGCCTCCCATAAAATGCTTTCTAAGGCAGCGTCATACTGGCTCCACATAGCTGACCAAGAAGAGCCTAACAGCCCTTCTGTGGACACCCCAAAAACCCCCCAATGCATGTCCGAGAGCAAGCCACCCCTGGCTACCTCTGGGTCACTGAGGACCTCGGCATCAGACACAAGCATCAGAAGCTTCCCGTCACCCGTGACTTCTCCCAAGCCTCTCCCTGAGCAAGGTACAAACAGGAGGTTCCACATGGCCGTCTACTCGGAATCTGACACAAGCTGTCCACCCACCTCCAGGTCCCCTAGGTGTGGACCAGAGGGCAAGCTGCCCCATGCTGACTCTGGGTCTGTGAGTCCGTCAGGGTCCAGGAGCAGCATGGCCGTGGCGGGCAGCAGACAGAGCAAGCAGTTCACGCCCAGCCAAACGGACATGCTGGTGTCAGAAGCAGCCCAGCCTGGGGGCATGAGTGAGAAAAGAAGTGAAAAAATTGCTAGTGAGCCTCTGGAAAGGACAAAACAGTTGAAAATAGTTGAGATTTCTCCTGAAAGAATGCCAAAGAAGGCATGTGGTGACAAGCCACTGGGCAGTGACAGACAGGGAGGGTTCTTGACCCAGAGCAACTGTCAGGAGAAGAGTGGAATCAGGCCTCGGCAGCCACTGGACTCGTCCCCAAAGCATCCGCCCTCCTCTCCCTCCCAGGTGGAGCAGCGGGAAATGTGCTGCTCCTTCAGCATGGCCAGACTGGCCTCCTCCTCCTCCCCGAAGCTGCCTGCCAAAACACCAGATTCCTCCCAGGCCAGATCCAGCCAGGTGCCAGGCTCCCTAGCGGTGCCCAAGAATGGCGTACCCATAGCCCCGGGAGGGGAGGAGCACCCTTACTTCACCCCGAGGCCAGCCACCAGGACTTACTCCATGCCAGCCCAGTTCTCAAGCCACTTTGGACGAGAAGGTCCTTCCCCGCCCAGCCCAAGTCGCTCGCCACAGGCCCCCCAGGCCCCTGTGATGAGCGGCAGTCTCTCTGAGGCTAACGGACAGGGTGTATATAGTGTGAAGCCTCTGCTGGAGACGGCAAAAAACCTGCCGCCAACGGACGGAGGGGGTGTCGGCGCAGTCCCTGAGACAACCTGTCTCATCCCAGACAAAGTCAAGGTCACCAGGAGACAGTACTACTATGAGCAGAACTGGCCCCATGAATCTACCTCGTTTTTCTCTGTGAAGCAGAGGATCAAGTCTTTTGAGAACCTGGCCAATTCTGACCGGCCTGCGGCCAAGGCGACCACATCCCCATTCTTGTCTGTGAGCTCCAAGCCTCCCATTAGCAGGCGGTCGTCTGGCAGCATCACTTCAGGGAGCCCTAGTGATGTGACAGCCCGGTCACTAAGACGTAGCTTGAGTTCCTGCAGTGAAAGCCAGAGCGAGGCCAGCAGCCTTCTCCCGCAGATAACAAAGTCCCCTTCCAGTGTGACCCTGATTATCTCCAGGCAGAATCCACCGGAGACCAGCAACAAGGGCCCCGGCTCAGACCCAAAGAAATCACTTGTCCCTTCGGGAATCCCCACCTCAACAGTGACCCCAGCCTCACCCATCAAGAGGAACAAGTCCTCAGTGCGCCACACCCAGCCATCCCCTGTGTCCCGATCCAAGCTGCAGGAGCTGAGAGCCTTGAGCATGCCAGACCTGGACATGTGTGGTGGTGAGGACTACCCCGCCGGCCCAGGCACCGTGCTCTTCAGAACCCAGCTGGAGATCATCCCCAGGTCACAGGGCTCCGCGGCCACCTCTCCAGCGGGCTCCCCAGCTAGAGGCCATGTGGGCCTCGACCTCAACGGATCAGCTTCCCTTTCCTGTCCTATGAATGGTGGGACCAGGGTCTACCCAAGAGGAAACAGCCCTCCAGCCAGTGAGCCTGCAGCATCCAGTGGAGCCAGGGAAGGGGGCGAACCTGGGAGGGCCCTGCCTTCGGGGAAAAGCTGGTCCGTGAGGTAAGTGTCTACCTTCCCCTCTTACTTAAACAGGCCTGCTTCCCTTGAAAACACTTTCAGGTTTATAAAACAGCGCCAGAGGTGATTATGGGGAGTCCCCACGCTACCTCTCCGCAGTTCTTCCAAACCACATATCTTATGCAATCCTAGTCCATTAGTGAGAAATTAAGGATTTAACCCCGAACCAACCAACCAACCATATCCACAATGCCTCGGACTTCATATTTTTGCTGAGTTGATTCCACAAATGCCCTTTTCTATTCCAGATACCGTATGTCATTTTCGGTGTCAGTCCCGGAAGCCGCACATGCCTGCCAGTGTGTGGCTCTAAGGACAAGAGTAGCCAGTGAGGGAGTTGGAGGAAGTGCAGGCCGTGCACGGCCCACTCAGGGAGACTCTAAAAGCAGCTGAAGTTGAATGGGAAACTCTTAATGGTTTGTTTGGTTGACTGGTTTTTTCAAGACAGGGTTTCTCTGTGTACCTTGACTGTCCTGGACTCGCCTCATAGACCAGGCTGGCCTTAAACTCAGAGATCTACCTGGCTCTGCCCCACTGAGGGCTGGGATTTCAGGCGTGTGCCACTGCGCCCGGCTCTCTTAATGTTTTACCATGTTTCACTGGAGCCTCCAGTTTCTAAAACATGTTAGAAGTTGTCTGCTAAACTCCCGCACTGGTCCCTTAATGTCCTGGAGGGCTCCCGAGGCCCACTGCCTACAGTGGGTGAAGGGTGTTCGTGCTGGCCTTGCAGGGTTTTGTAGTTAACTCTGGGGCAGAAGTTACACCCAGCCAGAGGCAGGTAGGTCAGAAAAATGCCCACAACGTGGCAGGGAGACCTTTCAGATGAATCTTTAAGAAATCGAGAGGTTGCTTTTTTATTTACTTTTCTTCCAATTTTTTTTTTTTTTTAAACTTAGTTTGGATCAACTCTTCAACTCAGCAGGACACCAGCAGAGGTTACAGGCTGTTTTATCAGTGGTGGGGTCAAAATCTACCATTCTCACTCTCATTCAGGAAGTGAAGACGCAATCAGAGGTGAGTGGGATACAAAAACCCAGGGATGAAACAGCAGGGTGTCTCTGGCATGGTGGGGAACAGGGGAACAGCAGGTGCTGGGCTCTTTCTATTGCCTCACATGCTGCCACTGGCTAGAGGGCCTGGCCCTCGCTGCAATGGGAAATGTTGGCTTGGTGCCCCGGCTAGTTTAAATCCCCTGCAGCCACTGCTTGTTCACCCGTCTTTCTGTCCCACAAATGGAGTTTGCAGAGCAAGTGCTGAAAGACCACAGCCCTCTGTGCCTGTCAGTGCCAGCGTAAACTAGTGAGGGGAGCCACCTGCTGGTGACAGGCTCGCATTGTTACCACCTGTGTTCTGCAGCTTATTTAAGAGTTCCTAAAGCCCAGTCTGTAGGACCAAGACACAGAAATTAAATGAACCACTGTATGTGACAGCGAACAGTCACAAAAGAAAGCATGGGTTCCCATATAGAATGCTCCTCGGGCAATAGTAAAAACCTAAACCTTGACAGATGCATCTTTGTAGAAAACATACAACTAGGAATGACTGATAGCAAACCAGGTTACTAGTGTCACTTACAAACATTGTCCCAACCCTCCCCCTGGCTACCATCTGAGGTTTCTCGGTTAAGGTGTAGCCTAATCGTGTAATGGGCCAGGATGTTGAGTGGCTAAGGGTAGTGGGACAAGAAATAGATACCTGTTACTTCCTGCTTCCTTCAGATTCTCAGCCTACCGGTAGGGTATAGACAGTCAAGACAACCTTAGAGGAACTGAGTGCTTTCATTTTGAGTGAAAGGGACTGACTGTTCATCAGATTGCAACTTCCTTCAGTGTCACTGTGCCACTCCAGGACAGTCTCATTCCTTCCAGGTTCTCTTTGCTCCAAAAGTGTTATAGCAGATACAGATGTTCAAGGAGACAAGAAAGCCTCAACCAGACACAGACGTAAGCCATGCATTCTCAGAACTTTGGAGCAGACAGAATGCCAGGCGCTTGCTATTGGTCTGATACCCTGAACCAAGTGTGTGGTCTGGTGTCAAGGACCAGCCCTGCTTCGATCAGAATGGACTTTCTGTTTACAGTTGATTTCAGAAAGGAGAGAGCTAGCCTGATCCTGCCAGCAGTTCTATGCTTTTCCCCAGAATGTGCTGTGCTAGAACCAGAATGATACAGACCAATATCCTGTGGCCTTTTGTTGTACCAGGAAGGATGAGAAAGGCAAAACTCAGGCTGCTTTGCTGGCTTTGGAGCGGGTGCGCTATTCATCTGGCATCCCGACACTGTCCCAGATTTCTCAGGCCGTCAGCCACTAGTACACTGTTGCCACAAATACCCCTGCAAATATTAATTTAAATAAATGGAGTTTTTGATGGCTGTATTACCCATTTTAAAATACACTGTCCCTGCCCTAGGAAGAATGGGGCATTGAGGAATACTCTTATCTCAGTATCTAACTACCTACCTTCCAGAAGACCATCTACTAACCCACGTGCTTATGTTCAGGGTTAGGGTCACCTTTCTGCTTGGGCAGAGGGCGCCCCTGTCTTCATGACTTACCAATAGAACTAAACCATCCTCCATTGGATTTCTTGATCAGCTGTACCCATAGGTGGTCGTCTGCTTCTTTTCTCTCATCAAATCAGTCATCAAAGGTTACTATTTGCTTTCTCTAGTATTGCTGTGCCATTGATGATTACTTCATAAAAAAAAAAAAAAAATCAAGCAATGCAGAGCTTTAAAATGTTGCTAAATCATGTCTAAAATGGAGGTGGTGTCAAATTTCAGAGCACTTAGCCCATTTAGGTTTAATCTTCTATCTCAAGATATCTTTAAAACAAGAAAGTCTAATGTTATTTAATTATAGAACACTAAGAATGTTCCAGATCACTATGAAGGATGTTCTAGTCTCATCCAGTTGACAGATTTCACCTGCTTTGTTTTATGACTACCAGCTAATCAGTTGTACCCACAACTAAGTCAGTAACCCAAATATGGAAACGCTGGTATATAAAACATGGCTGCAACATGTTGCCTTTACCCTACGTTTTTACTCTTGTCTTTTGTTATTGTAACTCAGGCATGCTAATAACTGTGGATTTAGTGAGTATAGCTCAGTTGGTAGAGTGCCTGCCCAGCATACACGAAGCCCTGGGTTCAATCCCCAGGACTACATGCAACCAGGCATGGTGGCCCAATCGGCAATCCTGGTCCTTGAAAGATGGAAACAAGAAGATCATACCATTATCAGAATATATTATAGTTTGTAAAAATTTATTTCCAATTTTCAAAAGAAGATCAGAAGTAAATGATCACTTTTGGGAACGTAGCAAGTTTGAGGCCAGCTTGGACTACATGGACCCTGTCTCAAAAAAATAATATATAAAATTATAGACTTAGAGAAGTATGGCATAAAGAGTTCCCTCTGCAGCAGAAGCATGTACTGTGGCCAAATCTGGGAAGGCAGCAATTTTCCTCAAATGGCTGGAAGACTTGGGGACTCAGGAAAGCTCCTCCATCCTCATTCATGTTCACTTTTCCCAGGTTCCACAAATAGGTCATCTGGCACGTCAGCCCACCTGGGGTAGATGTAGGAAGGCTGAGCTGCACTCCTCCACATTCCCAGGGTTAAACGATGAATTACTAAGGATCTGTGCCAAGTACCTCCATGAGGACTTAGTTCAAGACTTTCTCAGCCTGGGTACAATGAGTCCACCATAAATTGTCCATTCTCTTCCCTAGAATAAAGAAGATACTTGCTTCATAGTCTTGAATAAAAAAGAAGGCTCAGGTCTGGGATTCAGTGTGGCAGGAGGGACAGACGTGGAGCCAAAATCAGTCATGGTAAGCTGTAGTGTTCCAAGGCTCTCAGGCCATCCCTCTGTAAGTAGCAGAATTTGATCAGGACACAAATTCCAATCAGAGATCCTTCAGTTCTGGTCCCTGTTACCAACAAGACAATGGGAGCATGGGGAGAATAGTAATTCCATTCTCAAAGATCAGCGTTTTTACAGATCGCTAACATACACAGGCCAAATGCAATGTATGTCAGCATAATCGCCAACATCGTAGTAATTTACATTTAAGTACTAGAAAAGAGTCAAGTGCCCACACTTGCACAGAGTAACATTTTGTATCACTTGGAGGCCTTCAGGCCATTTTCACTGGGCAAGCCCGAGTTTCACCTGCATCTATTCCTGCTACCCTGTGGGTGAAAGTAACACATGAGTAGAAATACACTGGAGAGATCTGTTAATTCTACCCTGCACACTGATGAAGTGAGATTAGGAAGTGTGGCGTGGGGAAACTCCTTGATCACAGATTTGTAGTTGCTCTTTCACTGTCAGTCACCAGGGTTATGAATTTGTTCTCTTGTCCTTTCTGTCCTAGGTCCACAGAGTCTTTTCTCAGGGTGTGGCTTCTCAGGAAGGGACCATGAGCCGAGGGGATTTCCTTCTCTCCATCAATGGCACCTCCTTAGCTGGCTTAGCCCACAGTGAGGTCACGAAGGTTCTGCACCAGGCACAGCTGCACAAACAGGCCCTCATAGTTATCAAGAAAGGGAATGACCAACCCAGGCCCGCCCTCAGGCAGGAGCCTCCCTCAGCCAATGGGAAGGGTCCACTCGCCAGGAAGACCTTGCCGCTGGAGCCTGGAGCTGGTAAGCTATCCACGGATGGCTGGCAGGGTGTGAGCAGCTGGCTGATGAAGCACTGGGACTGGACTGGACTAGCAAGATAAAACAGGCTAGAGAATAAAACAGCCTTGTAACAGAGCTCAGTATCAAAGAGTAATTTCTCAACTAGGTGTATCCTTGAGAAGCATCAAGATTGACACTGTTGCTTGTTTTAGCAGAATAGGAGGAAGTGAAGGGATAAACATGTTTTTGTGTTTGAAAATAGAAACTGCAGCTTTTCTGTGCCAACAGCTTAGAAAAGGCTCGGGATGCACGCCCCTTGCACCAGCCACACTAAGTGAGTTCTGTTCCAAGCGCAGGCTTCCACAGCCTTCAGATAAGCCCTGCAGATCCCCTCCCACTACCCCCAGTCTAGAGGGCAGGTAGCCCCCAGTTCAAGACAGGAGGCCCTTTGTTTCTTCTATCATGACAGTCGAGGGCGCCCAAATGCCTCTGCTCGGTTAGGCTGGGATGTGGCCTGAGCTAGCCTTCTGCTCTGCAGTTACACCTGGCCAGACTGACGGACATCTGATGTGGGCCTCCTGTACAGTGGAGGCACCTGGAACCCGGTTTAGAACCCTGATGACCAGACAGTCCCCTGCTCAACTGAACCAAGGATCTGGGGTAGGAAGGAACATACATGAGTACATCTACAGTGCTCTCCGGTGATTCCAGGAGAGAACCCAAGTTGGGAACCACGGTGAAAGCTCCCTTCCCCCTTTTGAGCAGCGAGTCACCCACTAAAAAATTACACCACTCCCAGTATTAGCAAATGTCTTCCAGACCATGTGACTTGGCTTTAAATTGCACTAAGGAACTAGCAGTCACGTTGGTCCTAAGAATTATATTAGGTAGGCAGTTTCATTCATCCACTGCCCCTCTCCTGCCTTCCAAGCAGCTAAGTACACCTTTCCATTTAACTCCATCATACAGACTTAAGGGAACTAAAAGGCAAGTGCCTAATTCCTATTCAGTCCCCAGTCCCCAGCCTGGCCTTTCCAAACAAGACATGGAGCTTCCATCACCATGGAAACGTTTCTCCCCACACAGAGCCAGATGCCAACGAAGGATGCAAGCGTGAGGGAGGCAACGATGCCCCAGGGGTGCAGGGTGTCCTCTCACAGACACACAAAGGGCACGGGGCAAGGAAGGAAGCCCCACCCGGTTCCAGGGAGCTTCCCAGCCAATTATGACAGTCTCTCATGAGCTGGGCACTTCAGTGCCTCTGCTTTCAACAGCAGATGGTGACATTCTGTTGCTATGGTAGCCAGGGTTGGCAGGAAATCGAATTTGATTCACTGAGTGTAACTTCCATCCTCACTAGGATGTGTGCTACCAGAATGTGAGACTTGACAAGAGCAGTTCGTCTCCTGGGCATTTCTGCCTGGGAGAGAAAGCATTCTCTGCCCTTGCAGGAGCGGACAAAAAGCTGAAGACATTAAATCCAGTAGGACACAGCTAGGCAGGGCTCCCTTCTGGGAGGTCAACCCTGATGTTGAAACCAAAGGTTGTAAACACTTCCCAGCAGACAAGACTTGGGGTGACCAGAGTCCATGATGCCTGAGGCAATGCATTTGGGGGGACACTGGACAGGTGGCACCCAAACAACCTGTCGTTCATTTTATCTCGACAAACATCCTTGCTGCAGGGAGAAATGGAGCTGCTCATGATGCTCTGTGTGTTGAAGTGCTGAAAACCTCGGCTGGGCTGGGACTGAGTCTGGATGGAGGGAAATCATCCGTGTCTGGAGATGGGCCACTGGTAATTAAAAGGGTGTACAAAGGTAAAGTACATCTCCATGGAAACCCATTCCTCCTGTACGAGAACTTTTCCAAACTCCACAGTGCTTTTACTGCTGCATAGTATTGAACTGTGCTTTGCAAGTATTAAACCTCCCAAGGCCCAGGCTGGTGCTTAGGTGGGCACAGTGGTCAAGAGAGACCAGCAGGAACGTGTAATGTCAAGCCAGGGTCCAGTGATTTCAGATACTGGACTGCAAGAAAAGGAGGTAAGCAGTGGTGAATGGTTTCTTCATGAACTTGAATTTTTCATTTTATGATCTTGGGAAATTGTTTGGGCCAAAGGATTTTTTTTTGCACATGTGTATGGCATGCATATGTATATGCATGTTCACATGCATACATGCGAAGGTCCAAGCATTCTTCCTTAATTGCTCTCCACTTCATCTCTGAGGCAGATCTCTGACTGAACCTTGTGCTTGCCAGCTGGGATCTGCCTTCAGCGGGCTGGGATCACAGGTGATTCATACACGTGGGTTCTGGAGAGCCAGGTTCTGCCCCTAATACTTGTGTTCATCCCCAGCTACGCACCCCCATCACCACTGGGACGTCTTTAAAGCCTTCAGATTCCTAATTCATTACATAGCCAGAAACTATGTAATTATATGGCTGACATCAGCACATACTTACAAATAGATCAGAAACTTAATTTTATTTTTAAGATTTATTTATTTAATATGAATTGGTGATTTATTTGCCTGTGTGAGGATGTCAGATCCCCTGGAACATACAGTTATGAGCTGCCATGTGGGTTCTAGGAATTGAACCCAGGTCCTCTGGAAGAGCAGCTGGTGCTTTTCACCCCTGAGCCATCTCTCCAGCCCCTCAAAACTCATTTACAGTTAGAGAATGTAAGTAAGCTACCAAGACATGAGATTGTTCTTAGCTTAAAACTGGTTGGTTGTGTGTGTGTTTGCTGTTTTGTTTTGTTTTGTTTCAGACAGGGCCACTATATAGCCCCTGTCTGACCTGGAACTCATAGAGATCAACTGACTTTGCCTCCCTGGTCTGATTTGATCTGAACTTGTGATCTCTTTTCATAATTACATAGCTATTTTGTGCACATAGTGTTAATATAAGCTGTACTTTAAAAAAATAAAATGAAGTAAGGCAGAAGGCTGAAACTGCCAGCCTGTGCACCCAGAAGCCACAGGACTAAAAACAAGCAGGGAATACTAGCCCAAGCTGTTGGACTGCCACTTTCTAGAATTTCTTGGTGGATACACAGCTTCCATTATCACGCAGTCACAAGACCATCTCTGAGAAACCTACTTTCCTAGACGAAGCCCATCCCTGTCACATTTCATTCTAGCTCTGTTCTCAATCTCAGCCAAATACATATGAGCAATAAATTTCTCACATCTTAGGTGAATAATTGTAAAACATCTCCAGGTGGACATGGTGGCTCAGCAGTCCAAGCACTCAGGAGGCAGGAGCAAGGTTATGGCAAGTCTGCGGCCAAGCCTGAGCTTCATACAAGGAGTTTTAGGCCAGCCAGGGCTATGAAATAGGACCCTGTCTGCAAACACAACAAAATCAAATCTCCATAGAAAACAGAAGCCTGAGGTGGTGAAGAAATGTGTGAGCAGGACTGAAGCTTTTATAAGCGTGCCCAAGGGCAGGGGCTGAGCACCTCCTCATTCCGTGTGCTGCCGGATACCGGCCCCTAGCAATGGGGGAAGGACTGCCAGGGAACCAGAAGTGAGACAGCTTGCTTGAGAGTTCACGGTAGCATCCAAGACAGGCTGTCTCTGTTTATGGTCCCATGTGCAAGCAAAAAACCAGCGTCAATCTGGAGCCAGGCCTGCTCTATGTACTACACTACATAGGTTTAGCAGGACTAAGCTACAGGACACTCCCCATACTCAACACTCATTAAGCTGACAGAAGCAGAACAGAGAATGGGGTGAGGGAAGCATGAAGTCAATGTGTAAGAGTACTCACAAGGAGCAGCTCCCAGGGAAAGAGGAAAAGGTGCAGGAGGCGATCTGCCAGGCAGGACTCACCTGAGAGCCCATTAACAATTAAAGGCAGAGTAGCAGTTGGGCATAGTCACTATAGACCAAATTTGGACTTCCGCATCTTTAAAACTATCTCTGGCTTTCCCACCTTCCGAAGCTGCTGTCAGAAAACAAGTAACAGAACAGAGACCTGAGATGGACCGTTACATTCAGTCTGACTTAAACCAAAGTGAGACAGTGTTATACATACCAGCCCCTGGATTCACACTGTCATGGGGACGGGCAGGGCAGCTTCAGGCCGAACAGTGCAGGGTAGAATGGCTAGGCATTTAACTCCTCCAGTCCTCTCTCCCCCAGGCTGTATCTTCACGTGTGGGTACACACCACACGAGGGAGTTGCCAGGTTGATGTTGGAACCCCTGAAGCTCGAGCTATGGGCTGAAAGCCACCACATGTGGGTGCTGGGAAGGAAGTTGGGGCTGAACTTAGGTCCTCTGGAAGAGCAATAGCACTTTAACTGCTGAGCCATCTCACTAGCAACTTTTTGTAACTTTTTTAAAATTATTACCTTGTGTACATGTGCTCAAAGGAGGTCAGGGCACAAGTTTCAGGAATCAGTCTTTCACTTTTACCCACTGGGCCATCTTGCCAGCCCCAAATACCTAAAGTGGCTTTCAGAAATGTACTTCTGTTCAGTCTTTTGAGATCTGAAGTTTCTAAGAAAGTTAACTTACTTTCTCTCATACGTGAGCAGCTTTTTAAATTCTTTTCCATGGTGGCATTTTCTTCCTCAGTGTGCTTTAGGTGTGTATGTAGCTGGGAGGAAACAGAGGGGGATTTCAGCTTGTCTTCCGAAAGCTCGTCAGTGTGCTGTAACTTCCACAACGCCACACTACAGAAATGTGGGAAGTTCTGCATGGAGGTGATCCAACCGTTATGCAATGGGCAGTGTCCCCAAGATCAAGGCCTAGTGAGCAGGGAACCGCTAGTGCTCAAAGCCTGATACAACCCCAGCTGACATCCTGGATGATACTGTTTCCATGAGCTTGTTGGGTGTTTATTGGTGCTTTAGTTCTTGGTTTCCTTTGACCAACTCTTGTGTATTTGCTACTGGTTTGTATGTTTGTTTAAAGTGATTTTACTGCTTGAGTACACAGACTTTAAGCCACTATCACGGAGGCTGTGAATGACTCATAACTTAGTTTTTAACATGCTGGCTGGTAAATGCTACTCTCTGGATGAATCAGGCAGAACTTAGAATCCTCCTCCTCTCTGTGTCTCCAAAGATGCTTGTGAACAACAGCTACTTTCTTAATTAGATGGTAGACACCCCTAGGAAGAACAAAAACAAGTCCTTTGGACATAAGGACTTGTGCAACATCATGCGTCCCTCATGATCACACCAACTTGTGAGGGAGGCAGACCTTTCGTGCAGTTCATAAAATCTGTTCCTTCACATAGTCAGACATCAACTTCAGCCAGTTGGGGATTCACTGGAGGGAGGCAGAACCCTCTGAGATGGGCCCTTCCCTGGAAGATGCATGTGGCTTCTGGTGGTGGTTTATTAGCAAAAAGTGATTTGTGGCTTTTAGTTTTAAACATATTATCTTCCCTTTGTGAATTAC
This sequence comes from Psammomys obesus, assembly GCF_907164565.1. Lineage (NCBI taxonomy): Eukaryota > Metazoa > Chordata > Mammalia > Rodentia > Muridae > Psammomys > Psammomys obesus. Next base: position 3,580,603 of record NW_026585987.1, read on the forward strand.
AGACTTGGGACTTGTTTAGATTGGGAAGGACTACTCTACAGTTATTTTGTAACAGCTTATAGGCTCTCTCAAATAAGAATAAAGGAAAATAGTTCCCTATCCTAAGACTACAGGAACATCACTGAGAAATACTTCCCAATTAAACTCTTAGTTGCCTTTTTTAAGAATGCTGGTACCAACAGTTTGTTCTGCATCCGTTCTGACAGGTGGTGCCGCAGAACAGGCTGGAACAATAGAAGCGGGCGATGAGATCCTTGCTATCAACGGGAAACCCTTGGTTGGGCTGGTGCACTTCGATGCCTGGAATATTATGAAGTCCGTTCCAGAAGGGCCTGTGCAGCTAGTGATTAGAAAGCACAGGAATTCATGAATTTTAACAACCACCTCCCCTAGATTCACTTCTTTTAGCAAATCAGAATGACTTCTTTAAGTGATGGGTTCTTGAATCAACACACAGCTTATTGTGCTTTTACATGAAGCCCGAACTCCAGAAACAACCTACCTGGACCATCAAGGCTGGGAAGGCATCATTTCAGTGCCTGGGATCAAGAGCTGATGTGCTCTTCATCTGGAAGCTAGCTACACCTTCACATCCTACTTGCCACCTCTCCCAGCATCAGTCCTGGTGAATAGGGACCAGAAGGATAACACAAATGCCCAGGTAAAATGATGTATGTATGTAGATTTATATAATTTTGTAAGTAAATGACATAGTGCTTTTAGGTACATGCAGTGGAAGGCAGAGGTATGGGTCTATGTATGTTACCCTGAAAAGTAAAATGAGATTTAAAGAAAATGAATTTATGACCTAATTGTTAGGCAGAGCTCAGGAATTACCCAACAGTGAAAAATGACGATTTTAAAAAGTGCTATTTTTTAATGAACATAATGTATGGTACGGGCTGGGAAGTTGTGATTGTTTTGTTTTGGAGAGTGTTAAGTCATAAGGCTGTTACAGAGTGACAGCTCTGATGAATTGCAATAAATAGCTGTGAGCTTCCCTGCTTGGAAGGAGGAAGTTGTAGCCTGAAAGCACCTTGCATCCAATTTTCAAACTTGAGTATGTTTGAATTCAAGACTGGTCAACACAGGAGCAGGCAAAGTTGCCAGTGTGTTTCCGTTTTCACGTACATACACCACCACCTTAAAGGAATTTTTGAGAGTTAAATCCTTCAACTTGCAATCATAGGTGTTCTGTGATCCAAACTGAGGAGTGCCTGAGCATTCTCTTGGAGATTTGCTTGCTGGTTCTTCTCCCGTTCCCCACCAAACTTAAAGCAGCACAGAGTTCGCAGTCCAGCTCTCTTCCGACAGAGCTCTGCAGTGGTTCAACCTTTTGCTATTTTGGTTTTTCCTGTTTTGCAAATTCTTCCTCTTTCCAAAACTGGGGTCCCACATAGCATCCTGACTCAAGCTGCTTGTGACACTCCCCCAGCTGCCATGGGCTTCTCTGGAGCCCTTCCTCCTCACAAAGCTGGCTTTTCTCCCTTTGCACTGACGGTTGTTTTCTTAAATCCCAAAGCCTCACCAGCTTCATTTACCAAACAAGGAGGAAAATGGAAAAACAGGGTGAGTCATCCTCTAGGAAAAGGACTATCTAGTGTTTACCACCCTACCCTCAGGTGGTGCCACCCAGTGCTGGGTCCTGGGGTCTCGGGTGGAGGCTGCACTTGTCAATCCCGCATGCATGATGCTACGGTTCTGTTGATCTCTTTAGCACACAGCTGGGTCTAAAATTCACTGAGGTGCTTCAGCTGATGTTGCCTTTGGACATCATCTTTTCTAACCCATCTGTGGATTAGGCCCAAAGAGGGTCCGCAGGTGGGCACAAAATAGCTGGCTCGCTTTCGGCAGGTCACACAAAGAAAACTACAGTCCAGAAGTTAGCTAGAAAACCCCAATTTAGCATCTTCCTTTCAGTACAGTTCCAAGTAGGTTACTATAAGACGTCAGTGCAAGGTGCATGTTTAGGTTGTTGTTTAAGTCTCTGGGGTCAGTTTCTGCTTTTTTACCTGAATGATAATTTCAAGTCAGCACGGAAAACCATTTTCTTTCTTTTTTGCCTTCACTCCTTTACAGTCATGCCTAGTAAGTCCTTTGTGAACAGACAGGACTTGCTGGAGCAATGGAATGGTCTCTTTGTGAGTATCCCCAAAGCTCCTCCAACCAGTACAAGGAGAACCTCTGGCTTACCAAACCATGTTAAGTCATCAGGCATTTGGATTGGATCTTTCTAAAAGGTCTTCCTAGGGGGAATGTAAGGGAAGAAGCAAAAGCTAACCTGTCTTTGACCCTAAGATAGAAAGCTACTTATTTGTCTTTGGTGTTCAAGGCATGACTAGTATTGCTAATTTAGTCTAATAAATCCCCATACTTCCTGCAGTGAATACTAATGGTGTTGTTCTAAACCTTTTTTTTAAAGTGGTCAGTCATTCACAGTAAGCTACGAGGTAAAACGTGTTATAACATAGAAGTCATAGTCGTAAGAAAATACCGTGAAGGCTCAAGTAGGCTGGGTTTCATTTCCATCCTCCGACACATATTGCATTGTATGGTTGACTTCAGTGGCACCACACTTGTATATTATACATTATTCTTTATTTATGTAAAATAAAATGCCTTATATATTAAAGAGTACGTGCAATAATAGGAAATGGCCTGTACATTTTAAAAAATGTTGCCAAGTTATGTAAATCCACATCTCTGTAAACAATTTTTTAAATAATTTTCAAAAAATAAATACTGCTTACTACTTGATTTTGTCTCAGTCTCATTATTATGCAGTTAAGTAATACCAAGATTTTTTTAAAATTGTGCTTTTATTACCTTATTGTCACCTATATAATAAGTAAGAGGTAAAGAGGCCTCAGCTGCTCTTTCTATGCCTACACATACAAGCAGCACATCGCTAACATCTGTCCACATCTGGGTCTCACAAATTCCTGGTCACTATAGTCTTCCCACTATACCTTGTCTTTAACAACCCTAGTAACTGCCTTTCTCCCCTTCCAGCCTGACCACTCACACTTCCTCTCAACAGACAAGACACAGACACACATAGACTCCATGGGCTTAAGTCCCTCACTGCACTGGCCTTTCTTGCCAGCCAAGCCTGGATCCTTCCAAAAGGCCAGAATCTTGAAACCTATGCCTGTTGCTAAAATCCCACACCCACAATGAAAATAAACCACCATAAATTCCCAGTTTCCAACTTCCACTGGGCCCTCTTTTGCTGCTCAGCAATCATCATTGACCAGTTTTCCTCTCACTGTTCATGAAAGCATTCTTTCCCTCAGAGGAGACCCTGTCTTTCCCTAATACTTGACCTGGGGTCCTATTTCATAGGGTGAACTCAAAACCACCTTCTTTATTAAGGCTCTGCTGCTTTAACAAACAATTAAGTCCCACAAAGGAAGCAAGATACATTCTCGAAATAAAGTTCTGATTGGCAGAGAGATGCCTAATAGTGTTAATTCCCTCTGAAGCCCACTGAAAAACAAAAGACACTCTGGTTATGATACAGTATGGAAATAAACACCAGCCCATCTTATGAATTTAGAAACTTGTATCAACATGTAGAATAAGAGCTAAGACCAAATTAAAAATTATGCAGGACACCTTTCTCTGTAAATAAGAAAAGGCAAAAGATGGTAGGAAATGAGGGTTCTGAAAATGTTTTACTTACAGAAAGATCTACACTAGAAACAGAATGCTCAACTGGAATTCTCATCAAGCCTCAGGTAGGAGGGAAGGAGAGGGGAGGGAGAAGGAGGAGATAACTTTCCTTTTCCCACACATCAAATGGTCCATCTCAGCGTGTCAGAGAGGTTAGTAACAGGCAAGGAATGAGCTCATCTGAGGGAAACCACCAGGTTTATTTATCCTGCAATAAAAGTCCCAGCCTAGCACCTAACCCAGAAAGCCTATAGGCACCATCAGTCTACACATGCTGTCCTGATCCTCCCCCCCAACCATGTGACATACAGTACTGATAAGTCAGCTGGTATGCAGACACCCCTCTCTTGGCCTAAGGGATGAATGTACGTTGAGTGAATAAGAGTCCGAATTGTGGCCTTGAAGTACTATTTCATGGAAAAAGAATCCAGGCCTTCTTGCAGACACTGATGATTCCATATATGGGTAGGAATGCACAAAGGAAACCTATAATCTGTTACACCAAGAGGTCATCAAAAGACTACTGGGCTATGCAATAAACATTGAAGATCCAGGCTAGAGAGATGGCTCTGTGGATGGCACTGTTTGCCTCTAAAGATAGCTGACTGGATTTCTGATCCCCAGAACCCAAGGTGGAAGGAAAGAATTAACTCCTAAGACGTGTACTCTGACCTCCACGTGTGGGTGGCATGCAAGCACGTGTTCTCCCTCCCTCCTTTCCTCTCCTCCCCCACCCCTCCAGTAACTGAATTGTGTTTTGATTTTTCAAGCCAGAGTCTCACTATGTAATTCTGGCTGTCCTAGACCTCAATATGAAGAGCAGACTAGCCTCAAACTGATTCACTTGCTTCTGCCTCTTGAGTGCTGGGAGTAAAGGCATGCACCACCACATCCAGCCGGAAAATGTTTTTAAAACGATCTTTGAAGGGACTAACTGTCCAAAGACAGAAAATTTAAGTATTAATGAGGATAACTGTAATAGAACAAAAATACACAAAACGTCTATTGTACCATACTATGAAAAACAACTGGCATGGAAATATATGATTTCATTTAAATGTGACCTCAAAAAACTAATTTAATAGAACAGAACAAAAAAGCGTGGTTAGAAGACTGGGGCAAGGAAAGGTTGAGAAAATAAAAGTGATTCACGAAAGTGCATACCGTTCCAGGAGTGAGTTTTATCCAGCTATCGCACTGCGGTCAGCTGATAGTAACAATAGAGTTCACGGGATGTGGAGGTAGCACAAGGGTACAGCAATGTTTAGCTTGCACAAAGAGCTGCATTCAATCCCCAGTACCAGAAAAAAGGGTATTTGAAAAAGCACTAAAACTTTTACCAGTCTCACCAGAGGGGGGAAAAAGTACAGAGGTGAAGGTTACCCTAAGTTCATTTAATCTCTCTACAGTGAATACACGGATCAAAACAATATTATACCACACAAATACAAAATTACTTGCCAATTACAAGTACACAAATAGGTACATAGCTAGCACATTTCCAAAAACAATTGGTTTTTATGTGCATGTGTGTGCAGGTGGCCATGGAAGCCAGAAAAGGGCACTGAATCCCCCAAAGCTGAAGTTATAGATGGTTATAAGCAAGCACCCAATATAGGTTCTCTGAACCAAACTCTGGCGAGACCTTGGCAAGCAGTCTCAATAGCTGAGCTGTCTCTCCAGCTTCTGTTGTCACATAAATTCTTTAGACAGTATCAGGAAACCAATTCTTTGAAAATAGTCAAGTGAGCTCTAAATATGTGTCTTACCTTTCCTCTGTGAAGTCTGTCAGAAGGTAATGGAGATAATTGTCTAGCTAATAAAGGAGACATACCATATACCATGCGTATCTTTCTGCTTCTGGGATACCTCACTCAGGATGATCTTTTCCAGTTTCCACCATTTGCCTGCAAATTTCATGATTTCCTTGTTTTTAATAACTAAGTAGTATTCCATTGTGTAAAAATACCACAGTTTCTGTATCCATTCTTCAGTTGAGGGACATCTGGGTTGTTTCCAGATTCTGGCTATTACAAATAAAGCTGCTATGAACATGGTTGAGCAAATGTCCTTGTTGTGTACTTGAGCATCTTTTGAATATATGCCTAGGACTGGTATAGCTGGGTCTTGAACTAGCACTACTCCTAATTGTCTGAGAAAGCACCAGATTGATTTCCAAAGTTGTTGTACAAGTTTACATTCCCACCGCAATGGAGGAGGGTTCCCCTTTTTCCACATCCTCAACAGCATGTGTTGTCACTTGAATTTTTGATCTTAACCATTCTGATGGGTGTAAGGTGAAATCTCAGGGTTGTTTTGATTTGCATTTCCCTGATGACTAAGGACGTTGAGCATTTCTTTAAGTGTTTCTCTGCCATTCGATATTCCTCTATTGAAAATTTTCTGTTTAGCTCTGTACCCCATTTTTTAATTGGATTGGTTTGCTATTTAGCTTCTTGAGTTCTTTATATATACTGGCTATTAGCCCTCTGTCAGATATAGGGTTGGTGAAGACCCTTTCCCATGGTTTTCCCATTTGTTAATCACATCTACCGAAAAAGAGTAGCTAATGTATAAACTAACCACCAGGCAAGCATGTTCAGTGTGGCAATTAAGATCTCTACTGATTAGGACCAGAAAGATGGCTCAGTGACTAAGAACATTCACTGATCCTGCAGAGGACCCAAATTCAGTTCACTGTACCTACATGGTGATTCATCTGTCATCTCCAAGTCCCAGGAGGCCCAATGTCATCTTCTGGCCTCCATGGCACCAGGCAAACACATGGTACAGACACACAGGCAAACAAAAAAACCTATATACATAATATACATAAATTTTTTCGGTTAAAGAAGAAACGACTCCACTGATTCCATATTCAAGCACTGTATGTTATACTTTCCTGATATTAAATAAAAAGCACAGAGAAAAACATTACACCAACTCTAAAAGACTGAGAAAACCAACCGTATCATAAGTACAGGGTTAAGTCCTGGTGAATGAAAATGTAACAAGGCTCATTAAAAATATGACTGAAGCACAAATCAAAAATCGCAGAAAAAATGCAAATCACCAATAAAGATACTAAACATTACCCCTTGATAAGACAACTTGCTAGTTCTGCCATTTGAGCTAGGCAACAGCCAAGAATGATGATGCCATCTAGTAATGAGTGCCGAGGTCAGCAACCATGTTACTGGTAGAGGCATTACATCAGGCATTAAGAGCTTAGAAACCAGCTGGACTTGAGTTATTATTTTCAATGTTTATTCTTCCACACAATTCACTTCTGTGAAATTCTCTACAAAAATCAGAGAAATATAAAGCTGTACTCCCAAGACTACTTCTAATAACCAATTATGAGAGAAATCTGAACAACCACTGATGGGAGCTAAGCTATACAATGGAGCCACTCACAAAGATGGTGTGTATTTACTGAAAGCGAACTGCACGAGTGCTACTTGGTGCCCATCCATTCTTCTATGAGTGAAAATGCACAGCCAAGTCTAGTATTAGGCTGAGCGTGTGTGTACGATTAAAACCGTGTTACCATCTATAGGTCCCTGAAGAACAGCATCCAAGGTTAAGAAACACCACCACCACTTTCCCAGTGTTGCTCAATTCAAGGCTCAATACATGGCATCTGTAACAAGCTTACACAATGGTCTTGGAACCCGAGGGCTTGGTGGGCTGGGGTAGACTACCAACTGTTGGTCTGTCCTATTCAACAAGATGAAAACAGGACAGAATACTTTAGCTGGCACCAGCTCTAACAACACACAATGGAGAGGCAACAGTTGGGAATTAAATGAATTTCATAGAGATCTCACATAAACTCATGACTCAGACTTCCCAGGCTGTGAGATGAGACTGGCCGTGTCTGGCAGACATGAATCTTGTGACCAACAGGCTGAGGGGGCATCACTCACTAGTCCCATGTTTCCTTTCCCCCCAGTGACGAAAAGTTAAGACACTTACAATTTTAATTATATGCCCTCCTGGGGCTTGAGAGATGGCTCAGTGATTAAGAGCCATTAGCTGCTCTTTCAGAGGACCCGGGTTCAATTCCAAGCACCCAAATGGTGGCTTACAACTATCTGTAACTCCATTTCTAAGGGATTCAACACCTTCATGCAGACAATGCTCATAAAATAAAAATAAATCAATCATTTTAAAAATCATACACCCACCTGTTCACAAATAACAAAAAGGCCTAGTGAGGGAATAAGTCAGAAGTTCCTAGTCAATTCTGCCTCAACAGAGCAGTAGCATTCTTGACCCTTTAACATATTTATGCTTCTTCTAAAAACAGCCAATTTCTCACAGCCCTATAATTTAAATAAATTACACCAGCCTATCCTTAAAATTGCCTAAAGAACTTTTTGCATATCTGTTGTTCTGGTACTGTCTCTCAGAGAAAAACAGCCTCCTCCTAGTGCCCAAATAAGACAAGAAAAGCTGCAATTGGACACCAGCCCCGTTTGCCCAGTCACTTTCAGATCAAAGGCTTAAATAGCTACTAGATATCTGAGACAGAGCAGTCATCTTCTGAAGACTAGGAATCAGGTGTCACAAAGACTACACAGACACAACACAGAACATCCTTACACAGCTTGTTAGACCAATGTTTAAGTTTGTGGGGTTTTTGTCTTTTCCGGAAAGCTCATCAATTAAACACTGCATGATAAAGCCAAAAGGAAACAGTAACTGATTCATTCTCAGACACAACAGACATTCCCACAGGCTTATTACAAAAATCCACTACCATTGGCCTCTTGAGCTAACAGCTTTTAACTTGTGATATAAGCCAAAGGAAATAATGTGCCTGCCACACAAAATAATTATTTCCATTAAAGAACCAGCATTGCTTTTAAGAGGCTGTGCCAGGCACAGTGTTGTACACTCCTTTAATCCTAACACACTAGAGGCAGAAGCAGACAGATCTCTGGAGTTAAAGGCCTGAATTCCAGAAGAGGCAGGCAACAAGAGAAACCCTGTCTTAGGGGCTGGAGAGATGGCTCAGCGGTTAAGAGCATTGGCTGTTCTTCCAAATGACCTGGGTTAAATTCCCAGCCAGCACCCACAGCTCACTACTCTCTGTAATTTCAGGATCCAACACCTTCACAAAAGACATACATTTAGGCAAAAAAACCAATGATAGAGATAGACAGATAGATAGACAGAAAGACAGACAGATACATAGCTAGAGATAGAAGAAAGAAGCCTGTCTTTAAAAACCAGAGAGAGAGAGTCAGTCTGTCTATGAAGCTTGTGAGATGGCTTAGCACTCACTGCTCTTGCGGAGGATCAAGCTGGGTTCAGTTGGCCTCACCACATGGCGGCTTACACCCGATGCACTCATCTGGTCTCTGGCAGGCACTTGTCAAGGACACATACATACACTCAGGCAAAACATTCATACACATAAAATAACAAAATTCCTTTTTTAATTAATTTTTTAATTTCAGTGTACTTGTGTCAGTTTTCAATATCCATTTTTATGTTTGCCATAGTGATATCATTTGGGAGACAAATGAGTTATCTAATGTCTTTCCCTAAACATCATTATAAAGAGGATGGCAAACCCAACTGGTGGCAAAAACATTGTCTGCTTCTCTAATGTTTTACTGTCTTTTATTTGTATTGTCAGTGACAGACAGCTTTCATCCGGCAGAGTTGAGTCTCTGCAACAAACATCATATGTGGCACGCCAAGTTTAAAGTATTTCCTATCTGGCTCTTTTAAGACAGTTTGCCAAGCCCTGGAGTTGAAATGTTAGCATGACATACTAAGTAAAACTTCACTTGAAGCAAAGGAAATAAGAACATAAAAATCAATGACATGCTTGCTCTGATTCAGGCACTTTCAAGATCATAGTTTATTTATTACTTCAGATAAAAAGATAGTATACATATTAGGGAGACCCTTAAAATTCAACTCTAAAGTTATCCGCGTCTAGTATTTTTGCATCAAATGTTAACCAAAAGTTTCTAGACACCTGAAAGCCCCACTATTAACATGAACTATAGTAATAAAAAATTTGACATCTAATTTGTTCAATGTATAGTATTTACATTATGAAACCAATGGTAAATAAACAGTGATAATGAATAAAATCAACATTAAAAAGCAGGTTTGTAGTCTTACGATGTGCTAATTATCATAATTGTATATAAAAATTAAAACATAGCAGAGCTTTCTATTACAAAATTCTTAATCGTCTGGGTTGTAGTCATTACTCGCTACCAATTTACATGCAACATCTGCTAGGAGTGATATCTGATTTTCTTTTCCCCAAGAAAGGATGAATAGATAAATGATATTTCAGAGCAGATATTAATTTACTTGAAGACCGAAAAATGGGAAAAAAAAAACTGTACTCAAGATTAGTACTGGTCACAAGCCTCTTTCCTATCGAAATCATAAAAACAGGAAAAGTTAAAAAAAAAAAAAAAAGAAGAAAAGAATGTACAGGCAGAGTATCATGAGGCGCACAACTCAGAAAGAGCCCTGAATGAATCACACATCTTTTCTCCCCTTCAGTGATGAGAGGGGTCTATTTTGCCATCAAATAACAATGAATGAAGCTAAGTGAGGCTTGGCTTCAGAAAGAGCCCTGAATGAATCACACTTCTCCTTCAATGATGAGGGGTCTATTTTGCCATCAAATGACAATGAATGAAGCTAAGTAAGGGGCACCAGATGCACAATTAAAATTTTCAAAACACTAAGACGAGGCAGAAGTGAACAGAAGAAGAGGCAATTCATATATAATTCAAACTATATACAAGCATAAGTGGAATGCAGTTCATCCCAAACTGGCTTTGTGAAACAATTGGACCTTTATGATTTAATAGCTAAAATTATAACAGCTATAATCATACAATAGATTTACATAGGAAGCAAAATCCAAGGGGCATTTTATATTATGTATTTACTGTGCTGTTTCAATTTAAAAATAATTTTGCTAAGTATACATCTCAACTGAGGTCTATGGTTATAAAATGTCCTAATAGATACAGATATTTACCTTTGGTGAGTTGAAGGCCTTGTTGTGACTTGTCTGAATTGTAGGCAGAATGCCAGGTGAGTATGCACATGTGGGAAAACTTGAGCTGAGGTAATCCAAAATCTGTGAGGTGACTGGAGCTACTCTGAAAGTCAAAGTACACCAGAAACCCAAAACAGGTTAACAGTGAAAATGGCAACAGGGAATGGGGTGCCAATATGGCAGTAGGTTGGTTAAAAACAGAAAGAGGAAGGCCTCTCGTACCAGCAGAATCCTGCGTACATACAAAAAGAATAGCCACCCACCATTTTGTAGAACAAAAGCCAATTATTAGTGTGGGAAAGTACAAACTGCAGAAAACCAGAAGTCAATAGAAGAAAAAAACTACTGGTTCACATGAGAAAAAGGAAACCTTTCATTCTGACAGTTACTTGGTAAACGCAGCTACGACAGCCCATAGAACTTCGTTGGTGTTGGCCTTCAGACACTCCACTTCTGGGTCTAAGTCAAGAAGCTGCCGTACTCTCTTGGTGGCTAAATCATACTGCTCATCCAGAAGAGGAGCAAAAGCATTCTCCAAAACATCCGAGGCATGGGCTAGGTAAATGAGGGCCAGCAAGCGCTTGTCCATTCGGTGAGGGTCATTTACCCATTTGTCAAGAACAGCTTCTTGTACCTTCTTAATGAGGCGCTGCTTAATGTTGTTATTGGTGAGAGGATGTGTCGTCATGTCAAACAGGAGAAAGTTCTGTTTCTCTGTCGTCAGTACACCCTTTTCTACCAGGTTTTTGGCTAATCGTTCCCGTACATTTCTTAACTGATAATGCAATTTTAATGGATTCCATGTCTCACCTAGATAAGAACATTCCAGAGTTAGGAACAGATGGTATTATTTGCTGAATTACAACAAAAATATATATACTATCGGATAAGCCCCCTCCCCACTAGACCACTGTGAAACAATTGGACTTTTATGATTTAGTAGCTAAAATTACAAGTACCTTTATTCAATGTAAAGACTCTAAGGCCGAAGTTTTGGAACACTTAAGAGAAACAGCGTTGGGCTGGAGAGATGGTTCAATGGTTAAGTGTATTGTCTGCTCTTTTAGAGATCCTAAGCCCAATTCCCAGCAACCACATGGTGGCTCACAAACATCTATAGTGAGATCTGGTGCCCTCTTCTGGAATGCATACATACACTGTATACATGATAGATAGATAGATAGATAGATAGATAGATAGATAGATAGATAGATAGATAGA
>NW_026585987.1:3592559-3627513 GCF_907164565.1 Psammomys obesus
AGATAGATAGATAGATAGATAGATAGATAGATAGATAGATAGATAGACAGACAGACAGATAGAGAGAAATCTAAAAAAGAGAATCAACCTTAAGTTACAGCTAAGCTGCATTACTGAATCCAGTAACATGGAGCTATTAAATTTAAAAAGTACTTATATTTTCAGCTCCTCAGCTTTACAAGTCACATTTTAATAGCAATAGCCATAAATGGCACAGAGCATGATTATCATCCCAGTATTACCATCACAGTAGACTGTGACAACCTGGACTATATCACTGTTCAGAAGGCCACAGAAACTATTTATTTTACCTATATCACCTACCAACAAAGATTATCCTTGACAGGAGCTTAGTGGTTAAGAGTACATGATGCTCACACAGAGGATTGGAGTTTGATTCCCACCACCCACATCAGGTGCCTCACAGCCATCTGTAATTCCAATTTCCATGGGGAGACAATGCCCACTGACCTTTGCAGCACTTGGTACACACATACACACAAAGGGGCACTCAGACACATAAAATAAAAGACTACCCTGGACAGTAAAGAATCCTTACTGTTTTTAGACATATGGGGAAATTAATTAAAAGTGACTTTTCAGATATTCCAAAATTTTCATAATTCCATATGACTTTATGACTTTCCATAATTCCAAAACTATGATTCTTGGGCAAAATCTAATGAGCCCCAGGGCTGCCCCACATACACTACATGGAGGCATATCCTCGAGAACAGAGCAGGAGTTTGATCTTAAGCACAGCACCGCAATCATCCTACCCAACTCTGAGGTCAGACAGCAAGAAAGCTAAAGTAGCTGAAAGTTACAAAGCAGAGTATGCACGGTAGTCTCAAGTCTCAAAAAACTAAGCCTCAGAAGTTGAAGAGAGAAACTGCAGATGGAAAAGGAAAAAGTCAAATACTAAAAAAAAGCTGAACAATGCCAAGATTTTCAGAGATGAGAAGAAAACCTGAATGCCAACTAGACTGAGCTGAAAGGCCTTATGGAGCATCTAGAATATAAGGAGGCCCAGAAAGACCAAGTTTTAAGAACAAGGCTGAACTAGTCTCAAGTGAAAACTACTCTAAACCTGTACTATCCAAGCTTTAAAGCATGTTGATCCACAGGTAACTTAGATGTCTGTCTACCAAAGCAAAAGCCAACACTTTTTCCCCTGGGGGAAGGGAGACAATACTGAGGTTAAACTCAGGACCTCCCACATTAGGCAGGCACCTAAAAAATTCAACACTCTTTAGATACAGACTTCAAAATTCTGCACTTAATATTCACATTGCTGAGTATTCAATTTAAAATCACAACAAAACACATTAGATTTGCAAAGAAGATAATGTGTTCCAAAACTAATGAGGAATGGAAATAGCCAACCAAATCAGCCATGAGTAAGAACTACTGAAGATGAGAAAGCCAGCAGACAGAGCTAGTACAACAACTACGTAACTTAAAGGAACACAAAGAGAAGCGTGGGAATTCTTTTTGTAGAAAGAATAAATTATCTGGGAAAGCCTTCTATTACATTATTTGTTATCAGTATGTGTGTGCACATGTATGTGACTTAATGCCACAAGTATGGAGGTCTGAGAACAACTTGCAGAAGTCAAGTCTGTCTTTCCATCACGTGGAATCAACCCCAAGTTCAGGTCATTATGCATGTCAGCAAGTGCCTTTATGTAACCTCTGAGCCATCTCATTGGCCTGTGGAACAGCCATTAAAATTTTGCAATTTACTTTGGAAAAGGAATTAAGGTATATGATAAAAGGCTGCTACTATAAACTACTAGTAATTAAGGCCATTTTACATAATAGACAAAAAATTTTCAGCAAATCAGTGCCCGAAAGATTGTCTGTGGGCTTCTGTGTGTGCGTGAAGCCTTCATAATATAATTTTACTGGCTAGAATAAAATGGGACTGTGGCCCTAAAAACAAAATGAAACATTATAAATGAGTTGGTACTGAGGGTTATCTCTAAGAAACTTAATAGGGGAGGGGGCACACAAGTTACATTTACAATTCCGGAAAGAGTAAACATTCTAAGAGCAGAAGAAACAGCACAAGTGCACAGCACTGATGACCTTCTTTCAAAGGTGTGTGACTTCCAACTTTTGACCGTACCAATCCACTGTCTCCCAAGTTCCTACTTATCACCTGACATTTTCAGTCTGGGGTTTTACTGTTTCCTAATGCCAGTGATGGGAAAGCAGACATCCCTAAGCTAGAATCAAACAAGATGTATTAGCTGACTTTGGAGAATTCAAACTAACACAACTTAAGAAGACAGCCACATTTCTGCAAATACTTAAAAATCTATTTAAAAATATTTAAAAATCTATCCTTTAATTCTACAACTAATTAACTATGCATACACTAATCTGTAAACCAACAAAGTACCATATCCTAACAACACTAGCTAACTAGGTATTACTGTCTGATACACTCATGTTTTCACAGAGCTACAGTGCAACACAACTGTGTCTATGTCAGACAGGACAGGTCTCTCACTCTAGACATCTTGTACATCTGCTCCCAAACACTGAAATCAGGTAGCCAAGCTTAGCAGCAAGTGCCTTTATCTGCTGGGCCATCTCATTGACCCTTTCTAATCCTTCTGAAAAGGTATGTTTCCTTTTGTATGTGCAATTTTCACCTTTTAAAGGTCTAATCCAAGGACTATCTCCTTCTTTAATTTCTAAGTTTCCTTGATTTTTTTTTCTGAACTACCAAAATTTTAGAGACCCATAAATATTAAATTACTAGACACACCTAGGTAGTCTTCAAATATACTTTAAAGTCCCTTCAACTTGTAAGTATCTCTTTTTAAGTTCATAGCACCTATGTCAGTACCATGTAACACTAGCATTCAGAAAATACACCACATAGTCTGTTGCTGATATTTCTAAAGTGCAGGATAGAAGTCAAATCTGGAGCTTTGACATTCTAGATCCTTAAGGACTATATCAGTGATATATATCAGTGATGAAGACAACTTTGAAACAATTGAAATTTTAAAAGAAAAAAACATGTTTTAACCTCCTACTTAAAAATTCATAAAATGGGAGAGCAGTGTAACGGCTCAGCAAGCAAAGCCACTTAAAGCCTATCATGACAATCTCAATCATCCCTGGGACTCACATGGTGGAAGAGAGAACTAAATCTTGCATACTGACTGTCCTCTGACAGCCACCCCTGTGCCAGAAAATGCTCACCACTACCCCTTCACCACCCCGCAGCCCAACCTACACTATAATAAATGTGATAAAAACCTTAGTTACTAACTGGCAAGCTGCACTGCAATCTGATACATGTGCTCAGTAGGACGCAGGTTTTTCTTTTCTCTTTCCCAGGGCCATGCACACAGAATTAAGCACTCCATCACTAAGCTCCAACCACAACTTCCAAACTAGCAATGTGCTTAGTTTTCTCCTCCTCCTAAGATGGACCCCCTTCCTTCATGGCAACATCGCAACTCATTCCTAATATATACCTAATAATAATATGTGCTAATCGGAACATTCTGGTATTTGTAGCTAATCTACAAGCAGACGGTATTGTCTCAATATTTGCCTCCTGAATTCTGACCAAATCCAATAGATATCCTATTGTATTTCAATACTTTGGGTGAAAGCTTAGAGATGCCATATCTCTTCAATGCTCACTCCAGCAACAGCAACTCAAGTTGAAAAGCAAATTTAGTCAGCAGCCACACAATGTTAACTAGTTAAGTATACAACAATCTTATCAACTCAACCTCTTAGGTCAATACTGGTGTGGGGTACAGGCACTGTCAAAGGAAATGAGGTTATGAAGACACTAGCCACCAGACTGGACGAGCCCAATGAGCCACTGGTGCACATAATATAAGATCAAGAGATAGTTTACAGTTAGTGCTGACATCCTCACAGGTTGGACTGCTCTGAACAAAGCAAACTGTACCGATAATTTCCATAAAGAATGATTGGAGACAAGCATGGTGGTACAGGCCTTCAATCCTAGCACTTAGGCAGCAAAGGCAGGTAGATCTGAGTTGAAGTTCAGCCAGGGCTACATACTGAGGAGACCATGACTCAAAACAAACAAACACAATGAAAGCTTGAAGAAAGAATATCTAGCTTATTCAATATCTGCTCTCACGTGTAAAAGGAAACTTTAATTTTTGTTTGTTTGGGGGTGTTTGTTTGTTTGTTTGTTTGTTTTTCAAGACAGGGTTTCTCTGTGTAGCCTTGGCTGTCCTGGACTGCTTTGTTGACCAGGCTGGCCTTAAACTCACATGTGCCTCTGCCTCCCTGAGTGCTGGGATTAAAGGTGTATGATACCATGCCCAGCTCCAGAGATAGAATTTTTGAAAAATTATCATCCCCGCCATATTTCCACAAGTAACTAAACAAACTTCTCTAGACAGAACTCAGTGTTTTACTTTTTAATACATCAGCTTACCACTAAGTAACTCAATCCAGTTCTGGACTGTCTCTGGAGGCTGAGTCTCCTTAACATGCTTTAGAGCTTCATCGAGAAGAACATCTCCTGTTGGAGCATCTGATTTACAGATCACCTAAAACACAAGCAGTCAGAAATGATCCACTGGAACCGTCTTCCTGTCATAAACTTGTTACATGAAAAACAAGTAAGTTATCAAACATTTCATGCTCGGAGACTTTATCCTTACTACGATTCCATTTGATGTTGAACTATTAAACACAAAAATTCATTCATTAAAACATTCTTACGTGAAGAAAGATTCCACTATACAGAAGAATTCAGCATACTAAAGACATTTCACATAAGTAACGAAACTAATTTTCTCAATAAACGTCATTAAGGAAACTTTGACAAGAAAACAAAATTAAGAAATAGCTCCCCTGAGCATATGCTCAGTAAAGGATATGAAGGGAAATAGTTTTAGGAATAACAAAGACTTTTTAAAACTGCCACTGCTAGCAGAAGCCTTAATGAAATCATCAAAAAGTTTGATTATGTACAATTACTCAATCTCCAGCACCAAGAGGATGAGGATCAGAGATGGGGAAGGAGGAGATAAGGACAGGCTCTAAATCTGTAACTGAAACCTATACTGGGTTAAAATCTCAACAGTGAAAAGGGACTGAGAGACGACTCAGGAGTTAGGCACACTGGCTGCTCTTCCAGGACTCAGGTTTGCTCCCAGCATCCACACAGCAGCTGGCCTGTAACTCCAATTCCAGGGGATCTGATGCTTTCTGGCCTCTGCAGTTGCAGCATGCAGTGTTGCATAGACATATATGCAAATGACACATAAAATAAAATAAATAAACCTCAAAGGCAAGAAAGATATGGAAAATCTCAGGGGTATGGTAAGAAAGGAGCTTCATATTGTCACACTGCTCAGCCACCCTGGGTTTCCCACAGGCTTCCCTCATGTATCTCCCAAGCAACACATTTCTAGTTGAAATTCTGTAGTACCAAAAATTTAACCTATTACAGTAACTTACAGTAGCTATTAAAAATGTTGTGAAATTAAAATATTTTACTTTTAAAATGTGACTGTTGTCTTACATTTTCTTCAAAAAGGAATCATTTTCTTTTGCTCTATCTCACAAAATATTAAAATATATAAGATCTTATTCCTCAGCATTACACAAGAAAAATATACAACCATAATGCCAAGGTTTAAGAAGGGAAAAAGTGACTTTTTAAATATTGGATTTAATCCAGTATGGCCAAAATTAGACTAACAGATTGTTTGAAGACTGAGATATTTAGTATTTTCACCAATACTGTTTTTAAAACTCCATTGTGTTTTGACAGTCCAGATCAACTTATGAAAGCAGCATGATTACTATACTGGGCAGTGCAGATACACAATGTTCATTCTGTGGTGCTGAGTTAGACCAAGGCTTATGGGAGAGAAAAAGAACTTCAAGAGAAAAGAATCCTAAGTCTGTGATGCTTTAGGCATGTGACCTACTTATTCCTCCTCTCACTCTCTCCCACTCTTCACATGGCCAGGATCTAGCCTCATCAATTACCTTGCTCAAACACCTCGCTTTGAGCCAAGTGATCTTTCAGGGCCAGAACAACCAAAATACAGGTAGATAATTTTTTTCTAGGTTCTGCTCTAGCCCTTTCTCACATGTGTCGTTTCTTTCATTATCTTTGCCAGGATTTCAGCCCACAAGTCTGACCATTTTTCACTTGTAGTCTCCTGACTCGAGGCCTTGAACTTTTTAAATGTTTTAGGTGTGCTTTTATTCTTTGATAATTTCATAGCATATATACAATGTAACTTGATCATATCCAACCTAAATTTTTCACATCCCCTCCCTACCAACAGCTCCCCTCTCACCTTAATGCAACACACACACACACTTACTTTTAAATAACACACTGCCTCTGCCTAGTGTTGCCTGTATGAATATAGGTGTGAGGCTACCCCTCAGAGTGTGGGCAGTCTAGCAGTGGCTACACACAGGCAGCCTCCCCAGCCATCAGTTGCTCCACCCCTCCAATCCAACACTGCAGTGTTGCATGAGGGCAACACTTCCTGGCCCTTTCAGCCCCGTGTTCCATACTGAGTTCCTCAGGAGGTATATCTTACTACATTTCATTGCCCCTGCTCAAAACTAATCAGAGATTCAAACAAGTTCTAAACTCCTTTAAAATTTTCAAGAATATGTTTGGCTTCTAAAGAAATAGGCTCTACTTCAATAAATTCTTGCTACCTCTAACACAGAAGAGATGGAAAGAAGATGAAACAAGAACTCTGAGGAAATGCTTTACACAGATAGAAGATTTCAAAAAGGCCCTGAAGATTGAATAGAAAAGATTAGATTCACAAAACAAGAAACCCTGTGGGAGCTGCAGTCTTTTAACAGAGAGGCCCAAGGTCAGTTGTGCAGCAGTGATGTGACATGAGGCAGGCCATAAGCACAGATGTGGACAGAAGCTAAGGAACAAGAGCAAAACAACCAAACCCTGATACAAGCAGATTCTCCCTTAGAGCCTTCAAAAAACACAACAGAATTACATCCCCTCACTGGCCTCCAACATAGAATTCTTTGTTGCTTAAAGCCACTAAGATTGTGGTCATTTGTTAAGGTGACTTTAATTACAGCACTCGGGAGGTAAAGGCAGGAGGGTCTCCATGAGTTCGAGGGCAGCCTAGTATATGTATCAAGTTCCAGGTCAGATAGGACTACACAGAACCTGTCTTAGAAACAAAACAAAAAACCAAAAAAAAAAAAAAAAAATCCTAATAAAATAGTTGGCTTTCAGGAAGAGAACTAAAGAACCAGGAAGAACAGCTACTATCTTAATTAAATCAACAATTGTTTTTAAATATCAACTTATTAAATCATATAGAGTATTTTTCCAACATTATCTATTTCAAATCACTCAGAACTGGACTGACTTAATAAGCCCATACAGCTGGGGAACAATTTCTCCTGACCACAACTGTATTCCAGAATCTAGCACAGTGCATGATACACTTAAACACCAAATACACACCAAATACATGAACAGATGATTGCCAGTCTATGGCTCTTCTCATGCACAACACGAAACTGACGGTTTTTAAATTTTTTTATTTTATTTTATATGAATTGGTCTTTTGCCCGCATGTATGGCTGGATGTCAGATTGCCTGTAACTAGTTTCAGGCAGTTGTGAGCTGCCATGAGGGTGCTGGGAATTGAAGGCCAGATCCTGTGGAAAAGCAGCCAGCACTCTTAACCGCTGAGCCATCTCCCCAGGCCCCCAAACTGACACTTGTTAGCACACAATTTTTGCTTTTGGTCAGGACCCTAATGAAAAGTTTCCCGTGTATATATTTTATTGTATATATTTTACTATTAACTACAATAACAGCCTTCTACGGTGTTATCCTGTAATATCAGCAGTTCAAGAGATTAAGTCAAGAGGACCTAAATTCAGCCTAACAAGACCCTGACTCAAAATAACAAATATGCCCTTGTTGCCCTACTCACCCTATACCAAGCTCAAACCCAGAGCCCCACACACATGCTACAGAAGCACTCACTGTGCGTTTCATTCACTCCAACCTAGCATGTAACTTCCAGCAACACATTAATGGCTTTCCTTCTTATCAAATCATCATTCTCTGGATTTATCAGTCAGACAGGGGTCAGAATAAGAAATGAAGGCACAGGCTTGTAATTTTAGTGCTCTGAAGACGGAAGCAGAAGACCCTGTAGGTCAAGGCCAGCATGAGCTGCACAGTGAGCTCCAGGTCAGCCTTGGTTAAAAAGTAAAGACTGTTTTAAGAAGTTAAACAGCAGCCAGGCGGGCGGTGCACACCTGTAATCCAGCACTCTGTGATTTCAAGGTCAACCTGGTCTACAAGGTGAATCCCGGGCAGCCAAGGCTACACAGAGAAATCCTGCCTTAAAAAAAACTAGTGACAATGAGATGTTTGGTTCTAGCTTAACTTTCAGATTTACAAATATAACAAAATTACTAAAGGAAAAATGGTTTTGAAATACCATGTCCAAAGCATAAAAGTAGACTGGAAGAGAAACAATCTTGAATATCTGAGGCTGCGGCTGAAGTTAAAAATACAAAACTTAGCATATATATTGCTGTTCTACCACAGAAGCACCTACACACACCTTCAACAGCGGGAAGAGGTAAAAGTCAATCACAGTCTTACAAAAAGATTAACATCCTGTAAGTAACTGAGTTCCACAAAACTCCTGGTTTTTAAGTTGTTTCAAGGTCTTCAAACTCATTAATTTTTCAAAAGCAAATAAAAATGGCCATCTTCCTAAGATGTAATGGTCATCAATCTTAACAGTGAGTGACAACTGTTACATATGCAAAGAACCAAAAAACCAAGAATAAAATCCAAAAGACAATTTTAAACTATTTAAATACTTTAAAGCTATTAGAAATATTCACCATTTATACGGAACAAATTGTTATAAAAGGGTTATTCCTTAAAAGTCCTCTTACCTTTCTTGTTAAAAGACTTTTTCTTCTCATTCCACAAGCCTCTAATTGTAACCTTCCTCTCAAGGCTAATTCAATTAGCATACAGCCACGTAATCCAGATGATATACAGTCATTCCAAAATGATGTATAACCCTAAAGAACAAAGAAAACAAAACAGATAATTTTTTTAAATATATTTTTAATGACTTGTTTGTTTTTATGTTACATGAACTGACACGCTGTGTGAGAGTGTCAGATCCCCTGGAACTGGAGTTACAGTTGTAAGCCAAACAGATAATTTACCTTAAGCCAAAAGTAGAAATAGCTTTAACCAAAGCCACAAGTGTCTTTTTACAACAAAACACTAAAATTGCACAATTAGTATACTGTTAATCTAGGATCTGGGGGAGGGTTGTCTTTTTACCATATATTCTTGCATATGGATAAACAAAAATTAACTTTAGAGGTCAGGCTGGGCAGGGCAGTACATACCTATAATTCTAACACTGGGGATATGGAGTATTCTAATTGCTCAAGAGTTCAAGGTCAGGACTGGAGAAATGGCTCAGAGATTAAGAGTACTTACTGCCCTTACATAGAACCAGTGTTCCCAGCACCCACATGGAGGCTCAGAACTACAGTTCCCAGGGACCCAATGCCCTCTTCTGGACTCCTTGGGCACCAGACATATGTTACAAGTTATTTGATCACAATATAAGTCCTGGGATTGTGCTGTTTACTGAAAAACCTGTTTGTAGTTGCACACACAGTTGTAAGAGAACAAAGGGTCTATGGTAAATTCAGGTAGTACCCAATTCTCATTCCTAGAAGCAAAACAAACCAGGACCAGTGCCCTTATCTCATTCATTGTGTACAAGGCAACTCCTACCTGATCTCAGAAGACTGAACAACTGAGGCATTACAATTTCATAATTAGGCCCTATGTCCTAAAAAGTAATGTTGGGAACGGCAGACATTCCGAGATAAAATGAGTTATGTACTTCTCCCAACACAAGAGAATCTAGGCATGGAATGGGTTCAAAATAGGACAAAGCCTACAACAGAGCATGCCAGAGAGACCTTAACATACTGTAGTGGTCAGGTGAGATGGCACATTAAAAGTCTGAGCAGGTCACTATACTGTCCAGCTCTTTACAAACTACTAATTCCCCCATAAGCAGCAACTTCTTTAACAGAGTGACTGCTGCTAAGATAATTGACTGCAGCGTCCTATGCCGATCAATCCTCAGGATCCTCAGGGTCCCAGCCAAAAGCAAACTGCCAGTCTTCAGGACAGACCTCACAGTGCTGTATAAAACTAAAGCTGACTCCCTCAACAGTCAGGGAGTCCCACAGAAAGAATGAACTGTACCGCAACAAATAAGGCAAGGGGACATAGTCCAAAGACACAGTCATCCCCACCTCGGGCAGTTTCAGGGTCAACGTTAGGAGACAAGATTACACTGTACATCTAAAAAAACCTCACCTCCAACCCCGATTTTTGTCAGTAATGACCATCACTGGTGTGGATCTCCAACTGCCTGCTTTTTTTCCTCTCACATGGATTGGTTCAAGTGGAAAAGGGGGCGGTGTGTACTGGGCCCTCAAAGGTGTCAACTACAAGAAGCCTTCCCACTAGTCCAGATCCCTTACTTGAGTTGGCCACGCACAGTGGGGTACAGCATAAACGTACTCTGAAGGTCTAAAGAGTCATAACAACCAGTTGTTCTAAGACTGTCCATGTATTATACAAATACATGCAATATGGGAAATGTCCTTGACCCATATTTTAAATAAGATACAAAATAAGATAAATGAAATATGACCTGAACTTAGAACACACAAACACAGGTTTGTATTTTAAGCATTATTTTTATTTTTAATTCATGCGCACGCGCGTTTTCACCGGCAAGTACATGTGTGCACCATGTGTGCCTTGTGCCTGATGAGGCCAGAAGAGGGCACTGGGTGCCCTGGAACTGGAGTTACAGATGGTTGTGAATGGTTATATGGATGCTAGAAACCTAACCCAGGTCCTCTGCAAAAGCAGCATAAGCTTAACATCTCTCTAACCCTAATCACCACCACTACCACCACCACCATCATTTTTTTTTTTTAAATGTTCCTATCCTCAGTCAGGAGACAGAGGCAAGCGCATCTCTGTGAGTTCAAGGCCAGCCTTGTCTATGTAGAAAATTACAAGCCAGCCAGGGCTACACAGTGAGACCCTGTCTCAATTCTAAGCAAAGGTGGTGGGAGGGGAGAGAGAAAATGAAAAAGAAATGCAAATCCTTTGACACAATTCTATAGATCTTAAGTTACATTACAAAATACCATGAATAGAAAAATGTATGTACAAAGACACTGACCTTGTCACTTATAACAAAACAACAAAAACAACCTAAAAGTAAATAAAAATAAATTCAGTATTTGCCAAACTTTTTGAGATTGGATCACTTTTATCTACTATATGCATGTAACAACTTGCAGAATATTGTATGTAACCTTCCAGGAACCAGATTTTAATTCCCAGCAGAGAAGAGCTGAGGAAATGGCACAGTGGTTACGAGCACATGCTGCTTTTCTACAGGACCTGAGTTTGGGCCCCAGTATCTACATCAGGCCACTCACAAGAGACTATAACTCCAGTTACAAGAGGATCCAATACCTGTAGCCTCCCAAAGGTGCCTACACTCAATGTATGAAACACAGAGACAGACACACACATTTAAAAATAAGGGCCAGGTATGAAATGCAATTCTTTAATCACAGCATTATGATGGCAGAGTAAGATGGATCCTTGTGACTCTGAGGCCAGCCTGGTCTATAAAGCAAGTTCCAAGTCAGCCAGAGTTACAAAGTGAGACTCTCAAAAAAGTAAGTAGCTCTTCTTCTCTGCCCTAGGAACAGCTCTCCTGCCTTGGTCCCCTCACCCCCTAAAAGGTATGCCTGCTCCAAGTTCACCTCTACAATCTCCTTGGTGTCTGCAGTGGTACTGAACTGACAAACACTCAAAATTAAGAGCCTCGGAAGCTTGACAGTCCCACATCCTCTGACCTCACTCATCCCTAGCCACAGCTTCCTAACCAACCAACCAACACCATTTCAAGAGAAATTAACAAAGCAGCCAAGTTCACTGGGATGGGGGCTGTCACACTTGGATGGCTGGCCTGAAGCTGGTCTGGGGGAACTCAAACGAGCTCTTCTACTCACATCTGGACTTCCTTGAGAAGCAATGGGTTCTTTTGCCTAACGTTAGCCTTTGTCACCCTCCTATCTAGAAGAAGCAGCTGTCTCCACTTCCATCTCCCACAGCTGCTTCTCTCGTGTCTCACCTGCCCTCTATGTCCATTTTTCTGTTACTCCCACCCCACCCGAATATGTCTGGGGAAAGTGGCTGGCTCAAAGTTTGACAGTGAGAAGACAAATACTGTATGAGTAAAGAAGTGCTCTGGAAAAGCAGCAAGAACCCTTTCACTGCAGAGCCATGTTTCTAGCTCTATTTCTTATTTTTTGTAACCTATACTTTCCTAAATATACACTCTACTTGTATTTTGTTTAAAAAGCCTAGTTTTACTATTCTCATAACTTAAACTTAACCCCATCATCTTTTTTCATCTGTCCCACATCTCTCCCATAAGCTATAGTAACAGCAAAAATCTTAGTAATTGCTTTTTTTACTCTTTTGTGATATTGCATGTATGTGGTACAGACATAAATGCAGGTCTAATATATATATACATATATATTATACATATATATTATATATATATACACACACACACATATATATAAATCGTCATCCAAGATTGGCACCAAGTTCTGCAAAGTCTAATAATTTCAGATCAGTGAGGTATGTGTTTACAAACTTGATACCCTGAGAGCCACATGGTAGAGAGAACCCATTTTTACATTGCAATGTGACCTCTAAATGCATACCATGATGCACATATGCATGCACACACGGAGAAATAAACTGTAAACATTTTTAGTAATGCCAAGACCAATGATTTTGCTGTCTCCAGTTTTTCCACTCCTTTCTACTCTCACATGTTTTAAAAATCCTGTTTATAGTATCATTGTCTTCAAAGCCCACGCTGCTTCCAATATCAATACCAGCTTTTAACATTCTGTGCCAACAAATTTTCATGTTCATTATTCCACATACAATCTCCATCATAAATGTTATTTTCACACAATTTTTATTGCTTTTACATTTGAGTAATATCACCTATTTTCTCATCTAGGTTCTTCTCCTGTATCCTGTCTAAAATGTTTGTTTCATATCTGTTAAGTCACAGCCCGTACCTCACTAGGCTCAAATATCTCCAAGCACAAGTGCACAGAGCACCTGGAGCCTAAACACCCAAAGAGTCTGAAACACAAGGATCACTTGAACCAAAGATTTGGAACCAGCCTAGGCAACAAACAGTCTCAAAATAAGACCCAGAAGAGGAGCTAAGGGTGCAGTTCCCTGACAGGGACTTGCCTAGCAGTATGTTAATTCTGTGAGTTCAATCCTCAGCATTATAAAAAATTTTAAATATGAAAATAGGGGGAGAATTAGGGACTAGGGAGATAGCTCAGTGGGTAACAATGCTTACTGCAAAAGCACAAGGACCTGAGTTCAAATAATATGTAGGATCTGTATAGAAGCCAGGATGGCCAGGTGTGCACGGAACCCTAGCACAGTGGATCCCGAGAGCTTGGTGGCCAGCCAGATTATAGCGGGTTGATCCTCCCCATCACGCACATAGTTACATTAATTCTTTAAATTATTTTAGAGATAATACAATTACATCATTTTCCCCTTTTCTTTTCCTCTCTCAAAGCCATCCCAAACACCTCTCCTTACTCTTTCAAATTCATGGCCTTTTTTATTATTATTAATTATTGTTACTTACACTATGTGTGTGTGTATATGTGTATGTGTGTGTGTGTGTATATATAACAATAATGTGTAAGTAGCAATAATGTATATGTATATATACATTATATATTCACACACACACACGCGCATATACATTAATTTTAAAGCTTCATGGACCAGAACTGAGTTGGGAGATTTGCTACCCCAAATGCACGACATAAACCAAGGATGGTAGACAGTGCCTGCGATCCCAGTATTCTGGAAGAGGAGGCAGCAGGAGTACAAGTTCATGGGCACCCTGCGCCGCACAGAACTGGAAGCTGCCCTGGGCTACAGAACCCGTCTCCACAAGAAAAGTGGGTGAGAGACCTGGTAAGCCTAGTCTGATCCCCGAAAACCACATGATGGAAGCAGAGAGCCAACTCCCACAAGTTGTCCTCTGACCTCCATACAGCATTTCATACACTCTCTCACACACACAAATACAGAAGATGTTTCTTAAATAATTCTTAAAGGTTGTAGAATCCTGCCCTAACCACCTTCTATGAAGAGTCTGACCTTGAAGGTATTAAGGATTATTCTCTTCCCCTAAAAAACAAAGCACCACAAAGAGGAAATAAGGTCAAACTGTGGGAAGAACTGATTGCAAGGGCCAGAAAAGGCCAGGAACCTCACATGCTGTCTGTCCTGGAAGCAGAAGGCATCAGGAAGTAAGACTCACTGCCTGCCAACTACACCCAGCACTGTACAATACAGCTGCCAGAAAAGCCACTGATTTTGGAAGTTTGGGGGCTCCTGATATCTCAGGAGAGTGAACAGCATTCTGTAGATGAGAAATAATAATCACAGACTCTGGGCTTAAACCTAGGGAAAAGAAACCAAAAATACTTCAGGTTTCCAGATTTCCCATCCCAGATGGTCTGGGATTCAGGGGGTTGGGGGTTACATACACATATACACACACACACACACACACACACGCACACGCACGCACACATACTGGGAGTTTCATTGAAAAGGCATAGTTAGTAACTGAATGAGTCAAATATTTACCAAATTATCAGGTTCAGGATGGTCAGGAACTAATGACAATAATAAAAGCTGGGCTCAGTGGTAAAGCACTTGCTTAACAGGCTCAAGGTCAGAGTTTTATTCCCCAGCAATGAAAGGGTGAGAGCGAAGAAGAGAGAGTATCAAGCACCAGTCAAAAGCAACAGCATTTTTTTAGCCTAATAAAGCACCCCTTAGGTCCCATAACAGGTTATGAGACAGAGGTCTATTTTGCCCAGGAAACCATGAGGTCTAAGAATTCAAAAACATTTAGTCTAGCTCTCCCAACTAAAAAACCATGGATAGTTTGTGTTGTTTCTTTATAAACTTGACACAAACTACAGCTACCAGAGAAAGAGGGCCTAAATTGAGAAAAAGGCCCCATAAGAATCAGCTATAGGCTGATAGAGCAAACCTGTAGGGTATTTTTGTTTTGATTGATGACTGATGTGAAAGAGCCCAGACTACTGTTGAGTGATGCCATCCCCAGCAGGTGGTCTTGAGGTGTACAAGAAAGCAAACTGAGCAAGCCAAGAGGAACAAGCCAGAGTCCTGTGTTGTATCTCATCCCCCACCCATGCGCCCTGCCCAAATTTTCTGTCCTGACTTCCTTTCATGACAGACTGCAATTATAAGCTGAAATAAAGCCTTTCCTCTCCAAAGCTGCCTTTAGTGTCGTTTTTCACTTGGTTTGGTTTGGTTCTTCGAAGCAGGGCTGTCCTAGACTCACTTTGTAGACTAGGCTGGCCTTGAACTCAGGAGAGAAATACCTCCATCTGCTGCCCAGTGCTGAGATTACATGCATGCACCCCCACACCTCCTTTTCTTTTTTCTTTTCTTTTTTTTTTTTTGTTTTGCTTTTTAAATTGCTTTCTTAAGATGTTTAATTTTTTTAACCTTTATTTTATGTTCATTGGTGTTTTTCCTGCATGTATATCTGTGTGAAAGTGTCAGATCTTTACAGATAGTTGTAAGCTGCCATGTGGGTGCCTGGATTTGAACCCAAGTTCTCTGGAAGAGCACTGACCTTAACTGCTGAGCCATCTCTCCAGCCCCTAATGATAGTTCTTTTATTCCAGCACCTCCCTAGTCCCTAATCTACATCTTCTATTTCCTCTAAAGTTGGTATCCAATTATACTGAAATCATCTGGAAAACTATCTTCTATGTAGACTGAATGCCCCTTAAAAGCTAAAAATCCTAAGAAACCTCAGCATCTAGCAAGGGGACTGACACAGGCGTGCCATATTTGGATTAACTGAAAATATGACTGCCTGTTTAATCTCAGAAACTGGCAAACCCTATTCAATGACTAAACTTAAATTCATGTAATTTCTGATCTTTTTTTATGGTATAAAACTATTTAACATCTGTATTTAAGAAACTGAAACAGGGGCAGGGGAGATGGCTTAGTGGTTACAATCACCTGTTTTTGCAGAAGACCCAGGTTTGGTTCATAACACCCACGCTTGTTCAGAACCCTCCAGAAAACCTGACGCTCTGGATATCTTGATCTCCAAGCGCACACAGCACACACACACTGCACATACATACATGCAGACAAAACACTCTTGCTCATAAAATAAATCTTTAAATAAAAAAGAAAGAAAACAGAATAGGGCAAGGATGGTCGTTCAGATGTAGAACCCTTAGGAGTATCTACAGCTGGCAGAGGGCCCCAAGTTTAGGCCTATCCAAGAAATGAATTCCAAGTGACAGTAACTACCAGAAGCTGATTGTAAGCCCTTCAATCTCTAGTCTTTCTCAAACAGCCAGAAGTGGGCAGATACAGAAAATTAACTTCACCTGGTCACCAAAATGACTATTAAAATTTTAACTCATAACTTTCTAGAATTCACATACTAACCCAAGTTGTCAGGCGTGGCCCACTGCTCCCTTTCATGGAAAATGATTTCTAGGGCCGGGGATGTAGCTTAGAGCATGGAAGTAGGAGGTAGGGTGCCAAGGCCCTGGGTGCCAACCTCATCACCACAAACACTAAAAACAGAAAACAGCTTCTAAGGTGACCTAAGTGCAAATGTGTAAGAAATTTCAGTGTCTCTCCACCTATTTTCCTCATCCAATTATCTCTTTCCTCATGTAATATAACATGGACTACACTGTATTTTACTTACTGGATGTCTAAGCTCTCTATACATGAAAGGAAGAGATCTCCAAAACCAGTGTTCATCTCTTGAGAAAAATTTTACCACATTAAGTATGCGTATGATTTACTTAGACTATTTACTGAGTCACAGCTATATGTCAAGGTGAGAGAGTCAACTGCGGAAGCAAAATTTCTAAACTACATCTGTTAACACCAAGTGAACAATTTCTCTAATAAGGTAAGCAAGTAAACAAAATACAACTTACTAAGTTTAAGAATCCAACTTTACAGATATATATGTACACTCTGGTTGTAAAGCGCCACTTGTTTAGCAGCATCAAAACAATAAAAGACAGTCCTACTATACCATGTTCTATTTCCCTACTTCATGTATATGTGTGTGAATGTGGCTGTGCCAGTTTGTGCAGTTCCAACACCAAACTCAAAATGTCAGCCCTTGCTTTCTACCATCCAGATTTCCTTCCGTTTGTTATCTTGCAGGGGACACAAATACACAAATACCACTTCATTGTAGGTCAGAGCACAACTTGCTGGAGTTGGTTCAGCTGGGCCATCTTCACTGGACTCCTTCCCACCTCTCTTCAGACTTCGTCTTTTGTTGTTCACTGCTGCACACATCAGGCTAGTCGGCCTGAAAGCTTCCAGGAATTCTGTCTCTAGCACCCATCTTGATTCAGGAACACTGGAATTACAGGAGGGTCTTGACCAGACCCAGCTTTATACTCACAAAGTGTTCTGTGTGCCCAAACTGAGATCCTCCACTAGCACAGCCAGCATTTTATCCCCAGAGCTGTCTCCCAGCCCGTTATACTGTAGATCTAATGTTTACGAAGCATTCCTTTACGTCTCTGTGTTAGTGCATGCTACATTATAATACTGTCGTGTATACACAAGTTACACTGCAATTCTGTAGTACACTAACAGGCTGTAGTTTTTCCAGCTTATTTTTTTATACAGGCTATAAATTTTATACTCAGTTTAAAGAGGTAAAAATTCAAACCCTTCAAAACTATCAAGGGAATATAATTAATATTAGAAAAGGAACCATAAAATTCAAAACTCTGAAGCTTTTATGAGATTTTTAATTACTACAAACTTGCAGCACATATTGAAATTCTGAAAAAAGACTAAAGAGCAGGGCTGTTTCACATTAATTACATAGAGAGGTACATTTTTGACAAAACAGTTATACATTTTGGTAAGCACAGTATTCCAAAAGTTATTTCAAAATGAACTCATTTTTTTGGAGACAGTATAACAACAACACAGTCAGTTCCATCCTTTTAACTTCCTAAATCTGGTAGCACAACCTGTCATCTCAATCCTGAGGGGGAGGGGGGAATCACCAATTCAAGAACAGACCTCAGATTCAAGAACTGCCAGGCTATACAGTAAATATGAAGCCAACTAAATATCATCTTTTCTCTAAACAAACCCACCTAATCATTACGTACTTTTCAACAGTTACTGCATTAGAGCTCTTAGAAGCATTATATGCTATCTTTAAAGATGTTACTAAAGGCTATTAAAACTTAGAAAATTAGTTAACCGAATAAATAAAAACCACACTAGAAAAAGACTAGCACCAGCAGACCAGGAGTAAAACTCAAAGAACCATTTCTGAGACCATGCTGCACACGAGTTCTGTTCTGAAAAGGTGGAACACTTTTTTGGCCTACTACTCTTTTCCTCAAGCTTCAGGAGGACAACTGAGTTTACAAGCCTACCCTTAACACAAAAGAATAGGAGAAGATACTTCATGAAGCCATCCGAGAGCTGCCAGTAACCCTAGCAGTTGGGAGAAGAGGTAGGATCCAAAGAGGGTTCAAGGAAACCAGTCTGGCCTTCATGAGACCCTAAAACACAGTAACAAAAAGAAGCAATCCTATCAGGCAGTGATAGCGTAAGCCTAAGTCCCAGCACACAGAGGCAGCAGGAGCTCTTTGAGTTAAAGGGTAGCCTGATCTACAGAGTGAGTTCCAGGACAGCCAGGGCTACATGGAGAGACCATGCCTCAAAAATGAGTGAGTAAGTGGGTGAGTGGGTGGGTGGGTGAGTAAATAAGAAAAAGGAGCAATTCCAGGGCTAAACACAATGGAGAGTCCTACCCTCTCCCCAAGCAAGACAAAATTGGGAAGTTCAGTAAAGTGTTAACAATATGTGGCACGAAAGTTCAATCCTCAGCATTTGAGTGACCCTTTTCCCACTTTTTATGAGAATTCTGAGATTCTTGATAGTATGTAAAGCAAAGGACTACAAAGCTTCACTTCTATTCAACAGACTTTTTCCTTTTTTGTGCAGGTATGTGTGCATATATGATCACAGAGAGGCCAGAGGTCAACTTCAATGTTGTCCTCAGATACCAACCACCCTGTTTTTTGTTTTTGTTTTTTTTTTTTTCAGACAGAGTCTCACACTGGTCCGGAGGAGCTTGCTGAATAGTCTAGGATGGCTGGTCCAGGACCTCCAGTCTCTACCTCAACTTGTGACACCACTCCCAGCCTTTACCATGAGAGCTGGGGAACAAACTCAGAGCCTCCTGTTTGTGTGGCAAATATTTTACCAACCCCACTATCTCCCTAGCCCCCATACTCTAGATTAAAGTGGTCATTTTAAATAGTTAACTGAGACTGGAGAGGTAGCCCAGTGGTTAAGAGAACTACTGTTTCAGAAGACCCAACTTTAAATACCTACATAGCAGCTTACAATCTATAACTGTAGTTCCAAGACATCTAATGCCCTCTTCTGGCCTCCTGGGCACCAGGCACACAAATTAGATGCACATACATGTGAGCAAAAAAACTCATACATATAAAATGAAATAAATCTTTAAATAGATAAGTAAATGAAATAATCAAATCTAACCTTAAGTATCTAGATCCGACACTAATAAAATAATATAAAGTTACTGAAGGGGTCAAGTTACAGTTAGTGATGGAACAGTATGTGCGAGACCTGTAAATTTAACTTCTATAAGCAAAGAAAATTTATTTTAATACAACTTTTTGGTTATATAAAATAATTCTTACTGAAGTATCCTGAAACTACTCTAGTAACGGCTTTAATGGAAAAAAAAAAAAAAACACAAATAAATAATGAAAAGATAAATATCCACTACCTGCCCTGTCCTGTGTATCATCATTCATAGAACTTTTGCTAATTATTTAATTTGAATTCAGGAGTGAACCTATTTGACTTCCTAGCAGTGACCTCTAAGTATCACATCCCCCACACTTCACACAGATTTAAGTATAGATTCCATGAAACTGCCCCAGGCATGGCTGGTTTACGGAAAGAAAAAAACCTGAAAATCCAACAAGAATTAAAAAAGAAAAATCTACTGTCAGAACTGAATAAAAAAAAAAAAAGAAGAAGAAGAAGAAGATATGATTACTCCTAGGTATGGGTTGAAGAGGTTTATTGGTGACATGAGGGAGTAAATAGCCAGAGGCATCTGAAAGGGTCCAGACTGAACCTTGCATGTGGGAGGACCAAGGGGTAAAGAAAGGAACCAGGAGTCATAACACCAGAGTGAGGGAGACAAAGCGAGAGAGCGAGAGCGAGAGCGAGAGAGAGAGAGAGAGAGAGAGAGAGAGAGCGCGCAATAGAAAGGATATCCAAAATGGCTGGGTTATATAGAGAACAGCTGGGGGAAGAACAATGAAGCTCGGGGGCTGGGTGAAAAGTGCTGAGAGGCCAGGACACTCCAGGTATTGGTGATGCTGAGAGGGACAGGTAAGCAAATGTCTGCTGTTAGCAACCTCTGTTAGCCATTTTTCCTGAGTTTGAGACCTAACAAGAACTTTGAACAAATTCCAAGTAAGTAATCTGAAGCCAACTGCCTCTCATGCAGCCCAGGCTCTCCTCTAACTTGCTATGTAGGTAAAGATGACCCTGAAATTCTAATATTCTGGCCTCCCAAGTGCTGGGATTATAGGCGTGAAGCCACCAAGCCCAGTTTATGCAGAACTGGGAATCCAATTCAGAACTTCGTACAAAGCACTCTATCAACTGACCTATATTCCCAGGCCCTAGAACTTTAGTTAATAACAAATTTAACAAGCTGAAATCTAATACAGACGTAAGTATCTAGGGACAAGTAGGAAAACTCCTGACCCTTGAAAAAGTATAAAACAAGCCTATAATTTTAGCACTAGGGAAACAGAGGCAGGAAACCAGGAGTTGGAAGTCAGCCTACACTACATACAAAGACGTTGTCTTTAAAAAAAAAAAAAGGGGGGGGACCCTCCCCCAAAAAAACAGATGATTAGTTTATAGGAATGGTCACTATGTATGAAAGAACTACATACAAGCTAATCTCTAACACCAAGAAAGCAATGCAAAATCCCAGTCCCCTACATCCCCACTTCTTGGACTTGCCTACATTTTTTAAACAATTCCCTACCCCCCAAATGCTAACGATTAGTGTCTGGCTGAACCATGACCATGACCACGACTTATGAAGTATACTGATTATTTATACAAAATAATCACAATAGATGGTTTCAATTACCTGGCAAAGAACTTCAATTGTTTAAGAACAAAAATACCAAAAAAAAAAAAAAAAAAAAAAAAAAAGTTCAGATTGTCTTCATGGGAACCAATCACAAAAAAGGAAGTGTTGACAGCTTTAGCTTAAACATTCAGAGTAACACCTCTAAAATAAAAGGTACTTTCTCACCATTATTTCTCAATGTGACAATACCAAAGCAAGTTTTTAAGTTTTAGCTTTACAGAGTTCTGTCCATACAGAACCGAAATGCTAACCCAGGAATGTAGTGTTCTTTTTGCTTTTCTTAGATGTGTTTTCATTTCAAAGCGGGGATGAACGTGAAATAAATAAGTAAATGTGTGTTGCCAAGAAGCCTACTTTCTGTATCTAATACTTTCTAGAATCTCATTACAATGGCACTAACACCTACGACTTTCACCCCACAACCAACCAACCAACCAACCGAACACATACACCACCTGCTTTCTTCATTATAACTGTAATTAAACAGGTACTGTGCCCATTTTACAACCAGAGGACTATTAAGTGTCTTCAAGCTGAATGCTATTAAGGCACGTGAGCAGTTCCATCAAGATTCACCTCCCTAGATAGAGCCAGGGACCACAAACAGTACATGGAAAAACTCACCTTCCTGCCGCTACTAAGTTCGAGGAACTAGAAATTTGTTTTATAGGGATGAACTGGATTTTTTGTCCTCCTCCTTGAATTGTGAAAACTTACTTAAAAGCAAGACCCATCCATCCCTTTCTATCTGACTCTCAAAATGTGTTGTCTAGAGTTTCCACACTGAAGCGAAACAAGCTTCCGGGCCACCTCATCATACAAGATTTATGAAACATCCGAACCTGCAAGTCTATCTTTAAAAATACTCAGTTTATAGATGGAGGGGTGTAATAAAGTCAAACGTCAAGGTCGGAATCCAGATGTTGTATAGACACGGTCACTAATATTTTTTTCAACTTCTATGGGTAAAATCCCTGGATACTTGGGTTGCAAACGACCTTTCCAAAAGTCAGAATACAACTTAAGCCTATCTAAATCTTTGCGGCCTTTCATCAAATAGCAAACTTGGTATTCCCAGCACTTTACGACAAGCCCTCCTTTAAAATGGCAAAACTGAGGCGGCAACGGATCGACTAACCGCAAATACTAACTCAAATCAAGTTCACCTAAAAGTTAACTCCTAGGTTTTACAACTATTTTGTATTGACTTTTAAGCAATACCCGAGAAAATAACTTTGCTAATTCTCAACAGCAAGTCGTTACTGAAGTTTTACACTATTAAAAAAGGCCGACAGCAAGTAGATCCGTGAACCTCTCCCAGGACCTGCAAAAACTCAATCCTCGGGAGCGGTGGAAGCCCCGAGTCTTTGGATCTACTTAAGCAGCTTCGGGTTGGAATTGCAATCGTTTGCGGAAGAAAGCGAAGAAGAAATGCAAAGAGTGCCAAGGCTCCGACACGAGAGTGTGAACAGAGGAAGGAAAAATCCAAGCGCTCGGGACCGGGAGGGTCTGGAACACACAGGGCCTCGCTGGAGAGGGCCGACTCCCACCTTCCTCGCGACAAGCCGGGCGCTCGGGGACGCGGGGCTGCCGAGCCAGGGGCAGGTGCGGCCTCGGCCGGCGCCCACCCGGGCCCAGCTCGGGCCGGCTCCCCGCCGCGACCCCACCCGGCCCGCCGTGCCCGCACCTCTCGGTCCTTGAGGCCCAGCAGGAGCACCTCCTCCATCAGGGTCAGCCGCGTTTCCTTGGAGTCGCCCTTGTCGTCGTCGTCCTGCTCGTCGCGGCGGCTCTGCGCCTCGTCCTCGCCGCTGCCGCCGCCGCCGCCCGCCGCCCGCTCCTTGTCGGCAGCGCTGCGCGAGGCCTCGGTGCGCCGCTGCACTAGGCCCGAGCTCCGCTGGGTCAGCGAGGTCATGGCTCCGGCCGGGGCGCCGCGCCGGACAGACAGGGACGCGGGACCGGCCGGCTCTCCCTCACGGCCCCGGCCCCGGAGCTTCCGTGTTAATTCTCGGAGGTGGGGCGATGTCCGTGGGCTGCGGGGCCGAAGGCAGTCATGAGGAGCCGGGTCTGGGCGAGGCCGGCGGGCCGAGCGTCGGCAGGGCACACGGGGGTACCTTCCGCCGGCGGCTGTGACCCCCGACACAGCCCAGGATCCCCAGCGGAGGCGGCGGCGGCGGCGGCACTTCCCAATATGGCGGCGCGCGCTGACGTCACCGGAGGATGTGGCAGCGCCGGCGCGGGGCGGGGCCGGGGTGCCGGAAGCGGCGTGCGCGAGGGGAGTGGCTAGCCGCCTCCCCTCCCGGCGGGCGGCCGGTCCCGCAGGGCCCGGTAGTGTCCCTGAGTCTCGGGACCTGAGGTCGGGGTTGGCCGTCCGGCCCGCTCTCATCCGCATCTCACTTCGCTCTCACGGCCCAGCCTGACGCCAGCGACCAGCAAGGCTTCTCCTGGATCCCGGAAGCCGAGGCCACGCGAGGGCGGGCCCCGCTGAGCCCTTAGCATCCCCATCTGTCCTCGGAGGCGCTGAGCCGGTGTGACCCGGGTCCCCACGACCTACAGGAAAGAGTTGGATCTCTGCCTGTGGAACTCTCTGGCTTCAAAAGAAGCCATCTACACGCAGGCGTCTAAAAGTGTTCGTGTACTGTGCTCTAGCGTAGAGAGGTTCAGCAAATTGACAAGTTGTGTTTGTAAAACTTTTTATTTCCTACCTCTGGCTGGGGCTGTAAATTAGCCAGAGCGTAGGGAGCACTATACGGTTAGTGTAGCCGACCTTAGGATCATTTTATGGCGACAGTAAACCTCTTGCGTTTCATGCCACGTCCCTGTAGCCCTAAATGTCTTGCGGTGTAATTACTAGGTTAAGTCCCGTTGGCGTGCTTGGCAGTTTGTGCAAATCAAGTTAAAAGAAAAGCTGCCAAACCCGAGAGGGATTTGGAGGAGCAGAACGGTGGAACTTGTGAGAAAACATTGTCCAGAAACGGTATCGTAGATCCATCCAGCATCATTTAAAATAAACAGTAACCACAGACAGTGAGTAAGCAAGGTTTAAACAGAATCTTCTCCATAAATACGTTTTCTCAATTCCTAAATGGACAGACAGCCCCATCACCCACAGCCCCAAGCTATCTTCTCTTTTTGTTGCAAAAACAGTTTGCCGTCAGCCAGTTTCTCCCATTCACATCATCATCTTTTTGTTCCTTCATCTTTCTGCTAATTCTTTGCCAACTGACTTTAAATGTTTCTTTGCGACTTAACTGATTATTTAACTCATGAGGTTAATACAAAGTTGTGCCTGCAAGCTGTGCCTGTTCAACTAGTTGCTCCTTTTCATGTGGAGGTTTTATAATGTGGTAAAATGTGAAGCCTCACTGGGGAGGTGGTCAGTGGGTAAAGTTCTTGAGGACAAATTAGAAACTCGTTCTGGGAAGGCAGAGGCAGATTCCTGGAGGCTTTCTTGCCAGTGAGCCTAGCCAAATGGGCAAGCGCCTAGGTTCCAGTAAGAAAACTTGTCTCAGAAACAACGAGGGCGAGGGCGAGTGGATGGCTCAGTGAGTAAACTGCTTGCTGCCCTAGAGGGAAGGCGAAAGTTCAAATCCCAGCACTCCTGAGCACCACAGTACATGCCTGTAATGCCAGCCCTGTGGAGCTGAAAACAGATCCTGAAACAGATGCTTTATTTGTGAAACAGTCAAGGAGGGTACGTGAGGTCAACCTCTGGCCTCCACAAGTGAGTGCACAGGCAAGGCCAGCATAGATAACACACATACACATACAACACAAAACAGTAAAGGATGGGGGCTGGAGAGATAGCTCAGTGGTTAAGAGCGCTGTGTGCTCTTCCAAAGGACCCGGTTCAATTCCCAGCACCCACATTGCAGCTCACAACTGTCTGTAATGCCAATTGCAAGGGCTCTGACACCTTCACACTAATGCACATAAAATAAAAATGAAATAATTAAAAACAGTAAAGGAGAGCAGACCTGAGGAGTGATCACCCATAATTTTTGGTCTGTTTGTTTTTGTTTTCTGAAGCAGGATTTATCCTGCACCTGCCTCCAAAGGACTAGTACACCACCGTTGCCACCATCACCCAGCCCCAATTTTGATAATGTGAATCCTAATCACCTGCTCCTCAAGCGTGGCCCAAACTTCAGGAATCTTCCAGTGAATAAGATGTGGTCTAACCCACATGCCCATTCTGAAGTGGTATACGTGTTGATTGCCCCCAGCCGCAACCACAACTCTTATGTTGTGGCTCTGTTCATCCATATGCCAGTACATAAGCTTCTAATTCAAACTTCATATTAATTCTGCTGCTTCTTTTCTCCTGCGTTTTCCTGGTGTTTCTCCACTAGTTTTTCCATGTAAACTGCAAAATCACCTCAGAGAAAAGAAAGAAAAAAGACAGCGAAGGAAAAAGTGAAGGGGGGCGGGAAGGAAGGGGAAACAGAGGATGATTTAAGAAACAAATATTTTTAGGGAGTCTAGCCCCACCCCTCAATGGTTGCAGCACTCAGTAGAGCAGGCTGCACCTTGCCTTGGAAGCCATAGTAGAGCTGACTCTAGTGGTATGAGTATGGGAAAGCTGGCCCCACCTCTCACCCACTGTACAGTGGCATGGGCACAGGGGAGATGGCCTTGGCCCCAGCCTGGGCAGCTTGGGAGAGTAGCAGAGTCGGCCCCACTCCTCACCAGCTGCAGCACTCAGAGAGAGGGCCCTGCACCTCGCCTAGGCAGCATGGTAGAGCTGGCTCTGGGGGTATAAACAAGGGGAGGAAGTCCTGCCCCTTGCCAGCTGCCACAGATAGGAGAACTGTCCCTGCCCCTTGCCTGGGCAAAGCTGGGGACCTAACCCTAATGGAAGACACAGGAGAGCTGGCAGTCTGACCATCCCCAATATCTCTCCCATCTACAAACTACTGGAGAGCGTGAAGGGACCAGTCCTACAGAACCAAAGCTGCAGGATCTTCATGACACTGGGAAACAACTGGAGTCCTAATAAGGATTCAATATCGATGGTGTAGCAGAAGCCAGAGGCCTTGAACCAGACCAATGAACATTTGCAAGTAAAGGTGTGTTTGGGCACACTGAAGCTTTCACAGCAAGATGGTTTTTTGTTTGACTGATTTTATTTTTACTTTTTTTTGTTTGTTTTCTTTGGGGGGGGGAGAGGTTGCAAGGGAAGGTATGGAGGGTGGGGGAGATGCATGATGTGAAATTCACAAAGAATAAGTTTTTTTTTAATGTATTGCTAATAATGACAATGACTTTTTCTTTTTCTTTTCTTTTTTTTTTTTTTTACTAATTAATTAATAAATATGTGCCAGGTATGTTTTGTGGTCACCCCTCCACCAAACCTTCCAGGTTAAGTCTGCTGCTGTGCTGGCCAATTCCATGTGGGATCCAACCAACCATGGAGCTGCGCCTAGGGAGCCACACCTGTGCTGTCTGGAGGCTCTAGAATCCTAGAAGATTGGTAGAGTTGATGCCTACCTGTTTCCCTTCCTTCCCCAAACAAGTTTGGCTTTATTTTGTTCCCAGGCTGTCCTGGGGACTCTCTATGTAGCTCAGGCTAGCCTCAAACTCACAATCCTCTTTCCTTGGGCTTCCCAGAGCTAGGATTATAGACACACACCACCACCACACCTGGCTTCTCAAATGAATTGTTGTACAATAGGTTATGTATCTTCTCAGAAGTTCAACCATGTTTTCAGTCCCTCCTCCTGATTCCCGGCCCCTCCTTCCTGTAGTTACACTCCTAACAAAAATTTGTGCCATGAAAACTTTTGCTTCATCATGGCTTCTTAGGGAATCCAGACTAAACACCCATCTCACTGGAAAAAGAGAGTTTATAGGAAATCAAGTAATCTGCTCTACATAGCACAGCTGGCAAATAGCAGGCAGGGATTAGAACCTTTTATTCAGTCATCAAACAAGTATTTACACTTGTTTTCTGCTGGCAGTTATTGTGCCAAGCAGGAAAGTTTGATTGTTGACTTCAGAGGATCCAGAATTGCCCAGCAGGTAAGGCTCTGGGCACGTCTGTGTAGGGTTCTCCAGATTAAGCTAGCTGAGCTGGGAATACCCACCTTAGTTATGGGCTGCAATGGGACCAGCTGCCTCACGAGGCTGCTTCTGTGCCTTCCCTGTGGGGAAGACCTTATCAGCTAGACCTGTAGGTAAAAATAAATCTTTCCCTCTCTCTTTCCTTAAATTGCTTTTGTCAGATATTTTGTTGCAATAATGAGAAAAGTAATCAATACAGTTTCCTTAGAGTGGGTTACAGACATGGGCCAGTGTGCCTATCTCAACTTTTGTTTTTCCTTTGTTTGGGTCCTGGGGTTTTTTTGTTACAGGATTTCTTGTTGTAGACTGACTACCTTGGAACTCTCTATGTAGACCAAGCTGTCCTCAAACTCACAGAGATCCACCTGCCTTTTCCTCCTGAGTGCGGGATTAAAGGTATGTGCTACCACTGCCCAGCCCAACTTTTAATTTTAATAAATATCTTAAAGCACTTAGCAAGTAAGTCATAAATGGATCAAAGAGCACTACAATTGGATTGTTTTATAACCTCTGAGATGAGAAGTCTCAGGTTAGTGAGATGACTCAGAGGAGCGAAGGTGCTTGCCACAAAAGCCTGGGACCTGTGTTCAATGGCCAGAACCCATGCAAAGGCAGGAAGAAAACTGACTCCACAATGTTGTTCTCTACCTGGCACACATCTGCATACACATCATGAACACACACAAACAATAAAAAGGAGAGAGGACAAGAAGTCGTTCCCAACCATCACTCAAAATCCAGAATGACAAAGTTATACAGTACCTGTGATTTTATAAAAAGCAGTAACTCTGATATGGAAAAAAGTCACAAAGCCAACATATGGCAAACAGGATATTTACCAACTGTCTTAGTCATGGTTTCTAGTGCTGTGATAAAACACCATGACCAAAGCAACTTGGGGAGGAAAGAGTTTATTTGGCTTATACTTCCAAACCACTACTTATCATTAAAGGAAATTGGGACAGGAACTTAAACTAGGCAGAAACCTGGAGGCAGGAGCTGGTGCAGAGGCCAGGGAGGGGTGCTGCTCACTGGCTTGTTCATCATAGCTTGCTCAACCTGCTTTTTTGTTGTTGTTTACAGAACTCGGAACCATCAGACCAGGGATTGTATCGCCCACAATGGGGACACTACCCCATCAAACACTAATTAAGAAAATTCCCTATAGGGTTTCCTGCAGCCCCTTCTCTTTTTTTTAAATTCTTTTTTAATTTACTTTTATTTTTATGTACATTGGTGTTTTGTCTGTATGTATGTCTGTGTGAGGGTGTTGGATCTTGGAGTTACAAATAATTGTGAGCTGCCACGTGGGTGCTCAGAATTGAAACCAGGTCCTCTGGAAGAGCCAGTGCTCTTAACTCTGAGCCATCTCTCCAGCCCCAGCATAG
The DNA here is from genome assembly GCF_907164565.1 of Psammomys obesus. Lineage (NCBI taxonomy): Eukaryota > Metazoa > Chordata > Mammalia > Rodentia > Muridae > Psammomys > Psammomys obesus. Next base: position 3,621,511 of record NW_026585987.1, read on the forward strand.
CCCAATCTCATAGAGGTATTTTTCCATTAATTAATTTATTCATTCACTTCACATCCTGTCACAGGGCCCCCTTCCTCCTCTCCTCTCAGTCCCATTCTCACAGCCCATCCCCCCATTTCTCCTCTCTCTCCTCAGAAAAGGGGAGACCCCCCCAAGGGGTGTCAACCACCCTGGCACATCAAGTGCAGCAGGACTAAGCATACCCTCTCCCTCTGTCCAGACAAGGCAGGTCAGCAAGGGGAAAGGAGACCAAAGGCAGGCAACAGAGTCAGAGACAGCTCTTACTCCCACTGTTAGGGACCCACATGAAGACCAAGCTGAAAACCTGCTACATATGTGTAGCATATGTACCAAAAACTAATAATAAAACTGTTATACATTTCCAGTAAAAGTTTAAAACATTGTTCTAGCAGTCCCTCTCCTCTGACCTCATATCCTGGATTTATTTGCCTATGTATGAAATGGCATATAAAGGTCTTTGATGCCATATCATTGTTTGAGGAAGTAAAAGGCTGGAAATAATTATCAGAGAAGTTTCCTCCTGCACCAGATGGGAACAAATACAGAGACCTACATCACACAGAGATAAAGGAGAGAGAAATCTTGTAACACATCTCTAAATAGGGTATCTCCATTAAATCCCTTCCCTCAGAGCTCAGGGAACACCAGAGGGGACAGATGACACCAGGAGAACAAGGCCCTCTGAACCAACTGAACAAAGCTCATATGAACTCACAGAGACTGAAGCCACAAGCACAGGGCCAGCATGGGTCAGCACCAGGTCCTCTGTATATATGCCGTAGCTATTCGCTTAATATTTTTCTGAGACTCCTTAGTGTACAAGTTTAGTATTTTTGTGAAAAACTCCTGAGTGGATCTCTGATTCTTCTGTCCTGTCTTACAGCTCTGTTTCTTCTGTTGGGTTGTCTTGTCCAACTTCTATCTGAAGATGTTTGTTTTATCATATTCTATTTTAAATTATTATGATTCAGTCTTATCTCTTAGAAAACTAGTTATTTTTTTATAATTTATTCATTATATATCCCGATTGAAGCCTCCTCCCTCAACTCCTTCCAGTCCTACCCTCCCTCCCTCTATTCCCTCCCCCTACTCCACTGAAAGGGGGGGTTCTCCTTCTCTGCCATCTGCCCACAGCTTATCAAGTCTCATCAGGACAGACTGCTTGGATCCTTTCCTTCTGTGGCCTGGCATGGCCACCTCATCAGGGGAAAGTGATCACAGAGTTCATTACAGAGGCAGCCCCTGCTCCCCTTGCTTAGGAACACATATGCAGACCAAGATGCCTATCGGCCACATCTGAATAGGCGGTCTAGGTCCTCTCCATGCATGGTCCTTGGTTGGTGCATAAGTCTCTGCAGGTCCCCTTGGGCTCAGATTTTTTAGCTTTGTTAGTCTCCTTGTGGGGTTCCTGTCCCCTCTGTGTCCTTCCACCCACCCCGCTTCTTCCATAAGACTCCTTGCTCTCTGCTCAAAGTTTGGCTGTAAGTCTCAGCATCGGCTTTGATTACTGGTGAAGTGCAACCACTTTGGAAATCAATCTGGTGCTTTCTTAGAAAACTGGGAATAGCACTACCTCAAGATCCAGCTATGCCACTCCTGGGCGTATACCTAAAAGATACACCACCATTCAACAAAGACAATTGCTCAACTATGTTTATAGCAGCTTTATTTGTAAAAGCCAGAATCTGGAAACAACCTAGATGTCCCTCAACAGAAGAATGGATACAAAAATTGGGGCACATTTACACAATGGAATACTACTCAGCAATTAAAAACAAGGAAATCATGAAAATTTCAGGCAACTGCAATTGAAAATGAAAATGATCATCTTGAGTGAGGTATCCCAGAAGCAGAAAGACACACATGGTATACACACACTTATAAGTGAATGTTAGACATATAATATAGGATAAACATACTAAAATCTACAAACCTAAAGAAACTGTTCTTTTCTAAAGAGGCAGAAAGGGGGTGTTTCTGGATTGGAAGGGAGGTGGGAGGAACTGGGAAGGGTAGAGAGAGGGGAAACTGTAATCAAGATATATCGTATGAGAAAAGAATCTATTTTTAACAAAAGGAAGTGGAGGTTGGGGGAAGAAAATACCAAGTAACAACAACAGCAAAGCGTCTCAGTATCTCACACTGTTGAATAAAGCACTTAAACTGTCAGGTCCAAGCATATCAAGGAGTGCTTATGATTGCAGGATTAACGCTGCAACGATCTTTAATAAATGTAACCAATACCAAAAAGAGCAATGCAAATGATATATTACAAGGCAATACATTAATATAGCCTTATAATTGTAGCCTACACAGGTGAGGTTTGTTTGTTGTTGTTGTTTTTAACTATGGTGTTTAATCTTGGTTGTCAACGTAACTGGACCTGGAATCAGCTGAGAGACAGATCATGGGGCGTGAAGGTTATTTGCAGTGGAAAGATGTACTCACAATCAGCACTTTCAGGTGGCAGACCAGATAGAAGGAGGTCTAAGAAGCTCTGCCTTCTGCCTGCCTTTCTTCACTCTCTCTGGCGAGTTCATCTACTCTGTTGCTGCTGCAGCTACTTTTGTTGCACTCCTTCACTGATTTGAGAACCCCTTCTTCGTAGGCAACAACATTAACTAAAAACCAGTGGCTCTCCAGGAAACCTCCAAGCCATTGGTGGCAGGCTGAGATGGTTTAAGCATCTAGACTCATGGACTGAGCAGCTATGTTATTCTTGGCTCTTCAGGTGTGAGGCAGCCTGTTTTGGATGATCCACATTATATCTTGTAAGCCAATTTAACAAACCCTCTTGTAATATACATCCACTCTGTAGGTTCTGTTCCTCTAGAGAAACTTCACTAATACACCACCTGAAAAAAATGTTTTATTGGGACTTAGGATGTGGCATAAAAGGTAACAGCAAACAAAATCCAAGGTATATAGGCACATGCAAATCAGCAAGTAATATTCAGTTTTGTACCACTGACATAGTTAGCATGAGGGACCTAATTATTAAAAGTATGGCTAAGGTAAAAGTCACATGAATTTATGATACAGCCAGGTGTGGTGGCACTTTAACCCAGCACTCAGGAGGCAGAAGCAGGCAGATCTCTCTGAGTTCCAGGCCAACCTACTCTATAGAGTTACTTTCAGGACAGTGAGGACTATAAACAGAAACCCTGTCTTGGGGGGAGTGATATAAACCTAATATTTTTCCTAGTTTTAACTTTGTAATAATTTTTTTCCTGGTAGATAAGTGTGTGCTAACATAACTGATAAGTAGATGTATAAAATCCAAAGTGAAGCCCCACCACTTTAGAATGGCTGTTCTCACTGTACAGAAGTTTGTTGAGATGTTTAGACTTTGGTCTGGACTGGAACTGAGTATGTAGATCAGACTAGCCTTGAACCCAAATGCTGGGATTAAAGGCATGTGTCACACTATACTCAGCCAAATGTCTTTTTAAAATTCTAGGAATGCAGGAAGCCCTGAGCAGATGAAGTCCTGAGCGATGTGTGTCATTGGATCCTTGGCACAGCCATGCCAAGGATCCAATGCCTTAGACCTATGGGAAATGGCAAAGCCTTTCTTCCTTGTCCAACTGTGACTGTTGATAGTATCTGCACAAAATGTCCATGGTAGCTTTCTTCCCCACCCTCTCACCTCTCACCCTGTGGTTTTAAGGCCTGAATACTGATCCCCAACAGAGACTGCTCCTACTGAGGCTAGGTAAACCTGCCTCCGTTCATCTGTGTGTAACACCACAGCCCCTTCCTTGTTCAGCTGCCTGCGATATTCTCAACTCCCTGTTCAACTGTATATAGCAAACACACCAAGCTTGTGGAGTGCTGAGGTTTCTTCATCAGAGAGCCCAGCCCACCTGACTGCAGCTGTTCTCTGTGTTTGTATGTTTGTCTTTTCCTCGTCCCCTCAACTCCCCAGTCAGGTCCATCCCTGGAGTCTTGCTGAATCAGGCACAGAAAGACACAGAAGGAATTAACAGGAGGGGTCACAAGATGTGGGACTTGGCACAGGGGTGTAGACAGTACTGGAGTCATATGTTACTTAGTCTATGAAGCAGATTTATGAAAATGTATACAGGTGTGGATTTGTATTTGTATTCATATTTGTATTTGTTTGCCGTTTGAAATGTCAGCTCTATTGAGACATAATCCATATACCACATAGTTCATCCAAATGGTACAAGTGGCTGTCAGTATATTCACAAAATTGTAAGCCATCACCCCAACAATTGAGAATAGTCTCATCACTTCCCCTTCTCTCCAAATGCATGTCCACTAGCAGACAATTTTTCACCCCCCCACCAGCACCCCCTGCTCTACTTTCTGTCTCTGGATCTGTTTGTTGCAGGAGGTGTTGGCTCCTATTTTCTCTCCTGACAATTCTCTTCCTGTACAAATTTAATCCACATGTTCACTTACAGCTACTCTGCTTACTTTGCAGCAATCCAAACATCTCCAACTGTCACCATCCTTTATTTAGCTTCATGTCTATAAATGTTCTATGGCAGTTACAAATGACATCTGCCAACTTCCCATGGCCACTGTCCTTAGCTGACATGGGGTTTCTCACTAATTTTCTGCCGTTTCCCCTGCCACTCTCTGTCTCTCCCCACCCTTCACCTGCCACAGAACAGTACACCTCTTGCTAGAGTCCAATCCTGGGACTACTGTGTGTCTTTTTTTTTTCGTATTTTATTTTTTTCTTATCAGTTACATTTTATTAACTATGTACCCCAGCCGTGTCCTGATCCCTCATTCCCTCCCAGTCCCTCCCTCCCTCCCTCCTCTCCACCGTGCCCCTTGCCAAGTCCACTGATAGGGGGGACCTCCTCCCCATTCATCTGATCCTGTTTTATCAGGTATCTTCAGGACTGGCTGCAAAGCTCTCCTCTGTAGCCTAACAGGACTGCTCCTTTGATCTCTCGCTCCCTTCCCTCTCTCCCTCCCCTGCCCCGTCCATGCTATACTGCGTGTGTGGAGGTCACAGAACAGCTCTGGAGAGCGAGTTCTTTCCGTCTATTATGGGTTCCAGAGATCTAGCTCAGGTGGTCAGGCTAGGATGGCCACTACTTTTCCTGCTGAGGCATCTCACCAACCCTCTGGTTACTTCTAGTACCTAATAAAATATAAACGCTGTGTGAATAGCTGCCATAATGTGTTGTTAGGGAATAATGACAAAGACTTAATTTCTAATGTTTTTTTAGTTGAGCATTGGCTCAATTTGCAGATTCAAAATATGTGAAGATAGAGAGACAACTGTGTTTACCTGTATTCAACTTGAAACCCATTAACAAAGTGTGTCTATGTTATTTCTGAAAATCAAGGTGTGACCAAGAGATGGTTTACATGCTTAGACACCATTACTCCCTTATGCACTTCCCAAATCAAGAGATGATATCAATTTCCCATTTCTTAAGCCAGAGCAGGCCGTGAGACTGCCTCAAGCCTGCCTTAAGCCATGGGGTTTGAGGGAAACAAGCTACACAACTTCTGGGGATAGAAGTCTGCTTTCATTTCCTGGGATGCTGACTCTTGGATGGCAGCCAGCAAGTTACTGTGCCCAGTAGGAAGCTTGTGTAGACAGGGAGTGAGTTCCATGGGCCATAGCTCTAACTGAGCTCTCAAACAACTGGCTAGCCACATATGTGAACCATCTTGAAAATGAAGCCTTTTAACCCTACGTTGAGTTATCCCTGCTGATGTCCTGTGTACATATGACCACTGAGTCATGAGGAATAGAGAGGTCCTTGGTGCTAGAGATACAGCTCTGTGTGGGTACACAAGGGTAAGGGTTTGATTCCCAGGCATGCAAAATGAGACAAATGGAATCAATTCAGGAGGCAGAGACAAGTGGATCTCTCAAGGCTAGCCTGGTCTACAAAGTGAGTCTAGGACAGCAAGGGATGCACAAAGAAACCCTGTCTTAAATATATATATATATATATATATATATATATATATATATATATATAT
>NW_026585987.1:3627523-3707338 GCF_907164565.1 Psammomys obesus
ATATATATATATATATATATATATATATATATATATATATATATATGAAAGAAAGGAGAAAGGGAGAAGAGGAGGAAAGGTGTTTTCTTGGCTCGACCTTCTCCAGAAGAGGATCTGACACTACATTCATGCACCACTTAACTACAGAAAAGTTCTGAGAAAAATGTCTTGTTTGGAAGGGGGTTTGTTTGGGTCTGGTATAGCCCAGGCTGGCCTTAAACTCTCTGTGTAGGCCATGAAATCCTGATCCTCCAGCCTCCACCTCTAATGGGCTGGGACCACAGGGGTAATACACCACCATTCTCAGGCTGGAACAGTGGTTTCATCTTTGTATAACCATTGCAGTGTACACTAACAAAAAATAAGACAGCTTATATGTCATTAGGAAATACACTCTTTGGGGACTATCCATAAAATCATCTGTGGTCCATCTTTATTGAATAGCGCATTTACATCCCTTCCTTCCTCTGGAAGTTAATCCATGTCACTTACAGAGGACTGTTATTAATTGCCTATAGGACTCATAACTCCCCCACCAGCTTTCTTTCTCCAGTTAAGTAACTTAGCGAGTGTGGGACTCTGTAACTCATTTTGTAGGCTGGGGACTTTAGGAAAAACACTCATCATTGGACACCAAGACCAGGAGCCACCCAGCCAAGAAAAATAATTGGATGAATACTCTTGTAGAGAATTCTGTTCACTAGAGTTGTAGTAAGCTGGGGAGATGGCACAAGTCTGGGCACCTGAGTTCAGTACCCAGAACCCACATAAAAAAACAACAGGAACAATGGCCCAGCAATTGTAATCCCAATCTAGGGTAGGCTGAGACTCTCCCAGAATCCCTCAGTCACTACCTGTTACAGGTATGGCTGGCATATCCTGCCCCATACCTTAAACGTCTCCACTCCAGGGGCTGGGCTGCTCTTCCCCCAGCTACTCGTCCCTATAATATCCAGCCATTTTGGTTACCCAGTCCTTTTTTTTCTCCACCCTTTTTATCCTCCTGGTCTCTTGGTTTCTTGGTCTCCTGGCTCTTCCTTCCCCTCATCTCCTCACACGGTTTGGCTCAGGGTCATGTCCACTCTGGTCTCTCCGAGATGTCCCTGCCTCTGCCCACGCTCTCCCTTTTATCTACAGTAAACCTTCTCCTCCACCATACCTAGGAATGGTCATGTCCTCCTTTTTTATTTATGTTCTTTCCTATACCACAATTCCAGTAAGGAAGTCAGAGGACAGCCTGCAGGAAGCTGGGGTTCTCTTCTTCCTCCACGTGGGTCCCAAGGACTGAACTCAAGTCGTCAGGTGGGGCAGCAGGCGTCTTCGTCCATCTCACCCACCCTCCTTCATCGTCAAGACCTGAAGCGATTCTTCGGCTTTTCTCTTTTCTACCACATTGGAGTTTAAATATCTGAGTCAGTTATTTTAAGAAACATCCCCTAGCTGTTCCAGTCCAGTGGCTGCTCACGCCTTGACTGAGGTTTGGGGTCCTCTGGGAGGAGGTAAACAAACTGGTGAGTGCACAATCACATCTTAGCTGGAGGTGCCCATCAGTCAGCCCTGGGGAAGAGGAGTTAAAGTTAGCTCATCACCCTAGCCACATGTTATATGGATTCTCCACGTGAGAGCTATGATTTTCTCCTTGCAAATAGCAAAGCTGTCTCTTGAGAGATACTTCAGGACTGAGGAATTATCCTGTCCCTCAGCAGACATTAGCTCTAGATTTAGCAATCACTGTTTTCCTGCCAAAGTTGTTTTTTTTTAAACTGTGAAGATTGCAAAAGTGTTTCAGTCTCTCTTCCCCCACTTGACTGCATAGCTTCCCCTCTCACCACTGTTTATCACTCACTATCAGCATGAATGGATGGGCTCCGCGTGTGCCCACGTGAGTGCATAAACTCGGTGTGTGTGCACGAGAGTATGCAAGCCTACACGTGTGTGGGAACACGTGTGCATGGAAATTTGCATACAGGTGTGAACATGCATGTAAAGTCCAGAAGTTCAGGCTGGGTGTCTTCCTCCGTTTTCTGTACCTCAAACATTGAAGGGGCTTCTCTCAGTTGAGCCCAGAGTCCACCAATCCAGTTGGCCAGCTTGTGTGAAGATGCCGTCTTGCCTGGGTGATGGAATTCCTCAGCCTGTCGTACCAGGCTGGAATTTACCTGTGTCCTGGCCCTCACAGTTATGTGGCAGGCAAGTGTTATTCCACACCAAGCCATCTTTTTGGCTGGTTGTTTTGACACAAGGTTTCCTTTTAGCCCAGGTTGGCCTTAAACTTGCTATGTATGGAGGATGGCCCCAAAGTCCTGGTCCCCCTGTCTCTCCAGAGCCCTTGTGTAGACGTGGAGTTTGGGTTTGGATTTAGGTTTAAGATAACCCAAGGGAATCTAGCACTTCCCAGGAACACGTGTGTTTCCCCATTTATCCAAGTCTTTTACGTCTGAAGGGTTTTGTTTTGAAATTCACATAACTGTGGAGATCTTGAGAGTAGAGCGCACTGTTTATTTCTTTTTCATCCTCCTATTGGGTATAGTGCTCAGACGCCAAAGGGGCCTAAACCATTAGCTAACCGAATGAATGAAAGAGCTACTATTGAGCTCTTGACTTGCCCTCCCTTAAAAACAGCCCACCTGCCCTGCCTCCGGCAGAGCTTCTCTTCTGCTTTGTATTGGATTTTTCCTGTGTATGTATGACAGTGTCGAAGAGAGATGCCCCGTGTCCTGCTCTCATTCCCACGAGACGGGGTCTCTGGCTGACCTTGGAGTGAGGCCAGCTACCAGCAAATGCCAGGTGTCTCTGTGCCCCCTCAGCACTAGGGTTCCAGGGTCTCACAGCCACACCCGGAGAGCTGCGCACGTATGGGGTTTGGGATTGGAGCCTGCACAGGTTCTCCCAGTCCTGCTGAGTTTGAAGGCCGAGGTGGGTGCGGAGAGTGAAAGTAAGGATAAAAACGTGTCCTTGTGTAAGGCTGGGGAGTCTCACTGGCCAGGAACTTGCCTAGTACCACAAGGCTCTGGGTTCTGTTCCTAGTGCTGGGGGAAGGAGAAAAAAAGAACGAACGTGGCAGGGAAAATTCTTGATTAAAGTATGCGGAATAGCTCCAAGTGAGAATGAAACAAGCGGTTCCTTGAGTCAGATTGGAATGAGTTTTCATTGGTGTGGCGGTTTGAATGAGACTGCCCCTCCCCCTGCCCCCTGCCCCCACAGGCTTGTATGGTTGAATGTTTGGTCTTAATGAGCAGAATTGTTTGGAGATGATTAGGAGTTGTGGCCTTGTCAGAGAGGGTGTTTCACTAGGGCTGGGCTTTGATGTTTCAAAAGCCTAAGTCAGGCGCAGGCTCTCTTCCTTGGCCTGCAGCTTGAGGATCAGATGGGTGCTTTTAGCTGCTTCTCCAGCACCACGCACCTGCTGCCGAGCTCCCTGCCATGATGGTCATGGACTAACCCTCTGAAACTATAAGCCATTAAATGCTCCTCTAGAGGCTGCCTTGGCCATGGTGTCTTTTCATATCAACAGAGCTGTAACTAAGACAATCAGCATATGTACGTATATATATTTATGCATATGTGTGTATATATGTGTGTGTATATATATAATTTATTTACTCAATCTTATGTGCTTTGGTGTGGAGGTGTCAGCCTAGAACCAGAGTTACAGACAGTTGTGAGCTGGGAATTAAACCCAGGTCCTCTAGAAGGGTAGCCCATGCTCTTAGCCACTGAGCTGTCTCTCCGGCCCCGCCAATCAGCATACATTAGCCCTCCAGCTTTGCGTTTGTGTCATGAGTGCTGATGTTAGTCCAGCAGAGAGAGACCCATGCGGTGTGCGGCAAGGCCATTTGCTGCCTGTGAAGTTAGAGATGCTGGTGAAACTTCCGTGCACTCTGCCAGCAGGGCCAGCTGAGCAGACGCCCACAGGGCGGATAGAGGAGAGGCCTGGAGAAGACCATCTCATCAGGAGTGTCTGTGGAGAGTCGCACAAGAACGCAGGTGTGTGCGCACGCGCGTGGGGCGGGGGGGTGGGGGCAGAGGTCAACCCCAGGTGTCATCCCTCGGGACCCATCCTCCTTGCATTTTGAGATAGGGTTTCATATTGGCGTGTTTGTCTGCAGTTAGGCTGGCTGGCCAACCGGAAGCTGGGATCCCTATGTCTCTGCCTCCTCAGCAGGAGTGTAAGTGCTGCCACACCCAGCTTTCAAGTAGGTGCTAGGGAGTGACTTCAGGTCCTTTTCTGCTTCACAGGGCAAGCGCTTTCCCTAGCTGCCCAGCTCCTAATCTGAATTTTAACCTCTAACGTCATGAAATTTTCATGGTATAATTTATGGCTTTTGTATGACTAAGTAAAGCTTGCTGGTTTATTATATAAAATACAAACTTAGCTGTGCAAAAACATACACTTGCCAAGTATAATTGGACTTAATGGCTAGCTAAAGCCTTCCCTTCTGCCTTTGTCTGGAAACATAATCCCTATTTTGGGGCAGAACTGACAATTTACTTGATTTAGTTGATTTTTTTTTTTTTTTTCACTCCTCAGAGTTACCATAGAGGTATACAAACTTGAGTCCTACTAAGGGATAGGCACAAGGCAGGAGAGCTGTGAGGAGTTCCTGTAACCTTATACCACAAATGTATTTTAAATGTAAGTTGGAAAGGCAGGGGGTATATGGTACAGTGGAAGAACACTTGCCTAGTCTGGGCAAAACTCTGATGGGCCAAATCCTCAACACTTCAAAAATCAAACTGACAAACAAGGAAACAAATATATGTTGGACTTTCCTCACACAGGCAACAGGCTTTGGTCATCCTTGCACAGCGTCCACTCTGTCTACTCTGGTTCTTCCATGTGGTAAACCCAGATATCTGTCTTATGTAAATCTCCTGGTGGCTTCCTCATGGGCCAACTACATAAAACCTACTTGATCAGAATTGGTGACCCCAGAGAAATGACATGACCCTGAGAGTAGAGACACCTGCTGCCAAGCCTGACAACTGAAAAAAAAAAATCTTCCTATGATGGTACATGTGCATAATCCAGCTTACTTGGAAAGCTGCAGCATCAGAAAAAAATAGTAAGGTTGGGGCCAACCTAGGCATAAACTTAGCAAGATTTTTCATCAAAACAAACATTTTTAAAGGGTTGGGGGTGATCTACATAGCATCATGCTTACCTAACATAATCAAGGCCTTGGCTTGATCCCAGTATTTCAACCAACCAATCAAAGTTATTCTTTAAATGACACATCACACATACATATACACACAGTGAGTGTTCAGCCACTCCAGAGACACGTCAAGGCCAAACTGAGAAAACTGTGACAAGAAGTCTGTGCTTTGGCCTTCAAAGCTGTGCTGTGTGTCTCCTTTTACACAAGACTCGTCAGATGCCTCGGCCTCCTTCTTGACTCCTCACAGCACTGTGAGGGAATGGAGAAAGCATGGTTGCTTTCTTCTTCCACTGTAAAGCATCACCCCCACACATCCCACCTCACCACCTGTTCTATAACCTCTTGTCCTTGAGCCACAAAGGGAGAGTGAGATAATGGTTGTAGGGTATCCACCAGAGAAGATTTGCTTGGACATGAGTTTAAGCCAATAGAAAGTCTTTATCAGCCAGCTGGAAAACTACACTGGATCAGGATCACAGTGTAGCACCAAGCCTTTCTCAGCGGGAGCTTTTAAGAACACACTCATATCCTGAGTTGACATACCTCAGTTAACAAGAACAGTCAGCTAGAAGTGGAACTACAGAAGTGAAAAAGCAACATTAGCACATTTAGGGGCTTTCCCAGAACTGTGGACTTTGATGGATTAGGTCTTTGTTTTGGCAGGTGATACTGTCTACATACTGAGTTTTACGGTCTGAATGGTACTTCCATCATGGAATCAGTTGTACTGAAGTCTGAGGGTCTACTGAGGTCTAGAGGCTGTTACAACACGGACCCTCTCTCTATTCTCAGATTCCTCAAACCAAGCCTATGAACTGTAGCTCGTGAGTGCCTATTGTTCCCCTGCTGACTCTTAGAACTCTGGGAGCTGGGTATTAGGGGCCAGACACTGCTTTTGCTGCCCCAAGACTCTTGTTCACAGTGAACAGATCTTTTTTTGTTTTGTTTTGTGTTTTTTTTTTTTTCTTTTCTTCTCTTGTCATCTCTTCTCTTGCCTTTACTCTTTTTCAAGACAGTATCTCATGTATCCCAAGCTGGTCATGAACTAGATATATAGCCAACAATGACTTTGAATCTCTGGTCCTCCTGCCTCCACCATCTGAGTTCTGGGATTACAGCCATATGCCACCATACCCAGTTTATGTGGTGCCAGGACCTCATGTATATTAAGCAAGCATTCAGTTAACTATACTGCATCTCCAGACTGAAGATTTTTAATCAAGAGAAGTGATAGGGAAAGTAGCCTTCGGAGCCTGCTCTGGACATTTACAGTGGCCTTTCCGATAGCATAAGAGAAAAAGCTTATTACAAGAGCGACGAAACATCTGTTAAGTGTTTGAAGTATTGACTGCCACAGTTTCTCCAACAGATGAGCATGATATCCCATGTATATGATCTACATCCTTGTAAAATGCTGGGTCTGTCTTTTCAGCATCGGTTACAGTGATCAATGGCCTTGGAGGCCAGTGAGGAGAGACCTTTATGACTCATGGCTTTATAAGAAATAAAGTCTGATGCTCACTCTCAAAATAAAGTGTCTTGACTCAGCTTTGGTCTAATTACAGGTAAACAGAAAATAACCCACTTCAAACTCTGCTAGTCTAGCTACTCTCCCCAATTCCCTCCCCCCCCAAAAAAAAAAACCCTGGAGGGTTAGAGTAAAAAAGTTATTACAGCCAAGTTTGCCTAACAACCTGAAGATTTGACATGATCATGTGCCTCATACGCTTTAAAACAAACAGGATGTAAAACAGAGATGAACTCATTGGGCCGGCTGGGTGTGTTTTGTCAACGTGATACAAGCTAGAGTCATTTGGGAAGAGGAAACCTGAGCTGAGAAAATGCCCTCACCAGATTGGCCTGTGGGCAAGCCCATGGGATATTTTCTTGCTTAGTGACCTATGTGGGAAGGCCCAGCCTATTTTGGGCATTTCCACCCCTGAGCTGGTGATCCTGGATGGTGTAAAAAAGCAGATGAACAAGCCATGAGGAGCAAGGCAGGAGGAGTGCTCTTCCATGACTTCTGCTTTGGTCCCTGCCTCTGACTCCTGCTTTGAGTTCCCTTCTGGACCCCACTCAGTGGCAGTGTGACCTGAGAGTTACAAGCTTCCTTCCCAAGTTGCTCCTAGTTCTAGTCATGGTGTTTTATCACAGCACTAAAAATTCTAAGTATGATACCCACGCAGTGTATGCTATGAAGTAGACGTCTGAAATGACCTGTGAGATTGTACCCTCCTGACTACTCAGGCAATAAGGAAAGTGAGGAAGGAACCTGTGTAAGGGCTTAAAAACTGCTCTGTACTCAATCAGCAGGCCTGCCACTCTGGGCTGACACCTGGCTTTGTAAAGCCATAAAAGAAACTGCCCTGCTGTCACTACTCGAAGTCTCCAATGTTCTTATTATGAAGGGTTCTCTTATTAGAGGGTGGAAGTCTTTATTTCTCACAGCTATAGACACCACCTCCCATTTCCTTAGCCTTTCCTTAGCATTTTTTTTAAAGATTTTATTTCTAATTGTGTATATGTTCATATATGTACATTTGTGTGTGGGTTTGTGCACATGAGTGCAGGTGCCCTGGAATGCCTGGAGTTGGAGTGACAGGTGGTTGTGAGCTGCCCGACCCATGATGCAGGATATTTGATCCCACTGTGAATCTTGAGATTGTGAATTGGAAAAAAAACCTGTTTCTTGTTGTGGTATGGCTAATCCCTCACACACATCTTTAACAGAAGAGCTTTCTGTAAGTAAGAGTTAAATAAAGCCAACCATAGGTCAAGAGGCAGAACAAGCAACCAGTTGACAGGAAGTGAACAAAAGAAAACACAGGAAGGAGGGACATTGAGTTGAAGGGTTTCTAAGGCAGCATGGAGGAGAAAGAGCTTTTTCCTTCTGGGACATCAGCTGAGTAGGAAGGTCAGCTGGGTACTTTCTCTACCTGAGATAGCAGGCTTTCACCCCAGTATCTAGCTCCTGAGTCTTTAATGGTAAAATAGAATGTTTGGGATTTTCATTCTTTATAACAACAAACATGGGTGCTAGGAACTGAATTCAGGTCCTGTGCAAGAGCAGCACTGAGCTCTTAACCACTTACCTTTCCAGCCCATCTTGTAGAATTTAAATTACCATATAAAATGGTAGAAGTATCTGGACTTTGTGGAGGTCCATTAAGGCAAAGCTACTTCCTTCTGGTCAAAAGAACAGAATCTAAGTTCAAGCTCTGGCCTTGGCTAGAGAAACCTGACGTCCTGTGCTACACAAAGCATTGCACACTATTGCCTCTTCCTTTTAGGTTAACTCAATTAGGCCTGTCAATCGCTTGGGCAGGAGTTTATCCTTATCCTCACCCCAGGGCAAACTGGTTCACCCAAAGACATGGTCAGGAACTGGAGGAATAATTATTCCCTTAATGAGATACTCTACTGGTCCTTCCCAGAAGTTCCTCCATTGGGGCAGAGTCTTTCTAGCAGCACTTCAGAGTCTGTCTTCGTTTCAGTTTTCACTCAAAAAGTGATAGCCTGACCTCCTTGTTTCTAGCTAAGCTTGCTTCCAAGGGGCAGGGATTCTTATGAACTTCAGTTTAATTCTATCCTTACTCTTATCTCTTGCCTAAACCTGAATAGTGCTCCTCATAAAACTACCTTATAATTTTATTTACAAAAAGGAAATTCATTAAGATAGGAGAACTAAGTAAACCAGATTTCTTTTTAACTTAAAAAAATTACTAAATCTTCAGGCCTGCTTATAAATTATATCGTTTAAGCAATGGCACTTTAGACCCCTCTAAATCTATATTTAAACCTCTCTAATTTATATTTGTTCGTGTCAGTGTGACTCTTCCTCTTGAGAACCCAGCGTCATGCCTTGGGTTGTGCTGCCCTGTTCCTAAGCCTCCCACTTCTCTCCCTCCCTACCTGCCTGTGCTTAATCTGGCATGTACTATCTATTATCTCTCCTTAATAACTTGATGACTTTATTTCACTCTTTTAAAAAAAAGAATTACGCCTATTTATTTCATTGATTATGTATGTGTTGGGGGATGGGATGCATGATTAGCATGGCATTCTGGTGGAGGTCAGAGGACAACTTCCTTCTACCATGTGGATCCTGGGGGTCCTGGAGAGCAAACTCTTATGTCATCAAACTTGGCAGCAAGTGCCTTTATCTTCTGAGCCACCTTGCTAGCACACACTGCTCACCTGTTATTCTTCCTGAAGTTCTTTTCTGCAGCATAATCAAGGATCAAGCTTCACTAGGAAGGTTGAGAACCACTGAAGTAGATGAACTGAGAAAGCCTGAGGATGAAGGACCATGAGAGAAAGTAGAAGCACAGACAGCATTTGCATGTGTCTCCAGTGATGATTATTTTCCCATTGAGTTTCTGGTTCAGAACAGATCTTCATGACAACTTCCTCCTTTGGGAAAAAGCACAATTGAGCTGGGTTTCTGTCTCTTACAGTCAAAGAAGTAGCAGGAAATGTAAGTAATTCTTGAGTTCACTGTAGAAAAAAAAAGACCAGTTTCAAAACTGTATGAATGGAGGGGGCTATAGCTGGGATAGAAAGTGAATAACCTGTAATTAATAAAAATAAAATTAAAATTAAATAAAACTGTATGAAGAGGCTGCTGAGGGGCTGGAGCTATGGCTCAGTGATTAAGAACATTGGCTGCTCTCTCAGAGGACCCAGGTTCAATCCTCAGCAACCATATGGCGGCTCATAAGCATCTGCAACTCCAGTTCCAAGGGACCCAATGTCTTCTTCGGGTCTTCGACAAGTGGTTCACAGACCACACAAACAGGAAAAACACCCATATGCAGAAAATAATGAAATAGTTTTTAAAAAAGCTTTGAAAGCCAGCCAGGACTACATAGTAAGACTCTACTGTTTTGCTTTCTGATAACATCTCTTGACATTTTGGAATATTTTTCATTCCACTTTTGTACATCTCTACATAAACTAAATCATGATTTTTGGTGTGATTTTTAAAATGCATACCTTTATCACCCACAGATTACACCACAGGCATTTCTACGTCAATAGCCTTCAAAATGCAATTATTCCTGTGACAGTTAATGTCCTTGATATTTTATTAAGTGGATCCAATTATGTAGGTATGAGTGCAAGGAATGATTCCACTTGACTCTTTCCGTTTCTAAGGATAAGATCTGTGACATAATTAATAAGAAAGAAGAAAGTTGGTCAACATGAAAAGGCAGCATTTATCTTTGCCAAATGGGAGAGAGAAAGAGGCCTTGTAGAATGCAGTTTCCTTGGGAAATACATATCACTGCTAAAAGCCAGTGTTTTCTTTCTCATTTACTATTTAACCAAATAGGCGGAAGTAGTTCTAGAAAGAAAATGTCAACATTTGCTAAGCAACCCTTGTAACAGGCACTGAACTGTGAACCTTATATAGAAGACTCCTTTAAAAGTACTCAAATATTTATATGTAATGTTTAGTTAACAAATGGGTATTCCTAAGTCCCTTGTTGATAGTGTAAGAAAAGAGACACCAGCATAATCCTGGGTAGAGTTTCATGGTAGATGCGTATTTATAAAACTGGTATTATGTTAATATAAAAGTTAAGGTGAAGGTATCCAGGAAGGCTGCTGGCTGCCCAAATTTCCTTCCCAGGAGGCTCTGCTCCATACAGCTCATGGTTGGCAGTTGAGCAGCAGATAGGTCACTTCTGTCTTGAGAACATTTCTCAAGACTTTTCTAGCCATTGCTTTTATTATATGAAGGCAGAAAGGGCTAGGGATGAAGATTCCAGGAAGGGAACCCACGTCTTTACCCTAAGAATAATCAGGATTGTTAAACTGTTGAACTCACTTTCTCTGTGGACTCTGGTTGCTTCCTTTGAAAATGCACCTTTTCAGAATACCTAACAATCATCTGTAATAATTTGTCCTCATACCCACAGATAAGTATAGTTCTCACTCCTCATCAAGGAAGCTTCTTTTTGCAATGAATGGAGACCATTACAGAAAACCACAACCAATCAAAATGCAGAGTTGTGGAGCCCAGTCCCAACAGATACATCTAGAAAACACTCCTGCACCTATAGCTCCTATGGCTCAGGCAACACTGAGGAAGATGGGGTAGGAAGATGATGAGGCCTGACCTAAGGCGGCAGCAGATCCCAGCTCTTCCTGCAGCGGGGCTGGCTGAACTTCTCCTTTCTTCTCCGACTTGCTCTCCTTGTTGGAAACAGCTTGTAATGAACTACCCTAAAGGCACAGAAGCACAGCCTTTCTTAATAAAGTCTCTCACTTTTCTTGCTGAAATGAAACATTGTGAGTGGAATTTTAGAAATCTCACCTATAAAAGGGTGATCAGATTGGAGAGAAACAGAGGAAAATGAGATATGAAAGAAGTCTCCAGAGTAGTCCAGGTACACCCTGCTGGCTGGGCCCAGAGTGGATTCTCAGGGGGAAGAAAAGGGGGAAGGACACAGGAGACAGAGAGTAGGGGCCCTCAGTAGACTCTGAGGGCCAGTTAGGATTGGGGAGTAAGGGAAAGCAAGGAAGGGGGGAGTAGGCAAGGAGGAAGAGAAAAGGAAAGGGATAAAAGGGAAGGGGGCACAAAAAGGAAAAGGTTTTGTGGCCATTTTGTATGGGCAATAAATAAGGATTTGAGGTTCCTTTGCACATATAAGGTAATAGAAGTCGGGCTGATGAGATGACTCAGTAGGCAAGGCACTTGCCACCAAGCCCGGTGATCTGAGGTCAGTCCTTGGTGGAAGGAAAGAACTGACTCCTGCAAGTTGCCCTCTGGCCTCTGCTCCTGCCATCACACACACACACACACAAAGTGCTCATAAGATAATGAAAGCTTTGGGAATGAAAACCACGGGAAGAAGGTTAAGGGAAGAGACTGGGGTTTTAGATGTAGCTCAATGGTAGCTCAATGGTGTGTTGTGCAGCATGCAAGAGGCTCTGGGTTGGACTCCTGCCCATCCACCAAAAAGGATGTTGGAGTTGGGGTGGGGCACTTGCTTGAGGAAGAAAAACAGATCATGACATAGAAGCTGAACCAGGTTAGACTGTTCCTCATGGACTGAACGAGGAGATTAAAGAGCTGGGAAAGAAGAGTGAGCAAAGGTTTTTTGAACAGACAAGTTACAACAGCCAGGGCTCAACTGCAAGGACTAAGTGTGGACAGGAACCCAGGGATGACCCAGAGAGCCATGGTTCCATGAATGTTCCAATTGGAAATGTAGAAAGAGTAAGGACTTCTCTTCCTATTTCCTCTGTAATAGAACTGACATTTTAATCCCCTGTAAGGGTATTATCAGAGGCCTCTTTTATATTAACGTAGTGTACCGGAGATGCAAACATCTCCATATGCATTGCTGTTGCTTTCTCTCTCTCTCTTTTGAGACAGGGTTTCTCCATACAGCCTTGGCTGTTCTAAAACTCAGTCAGTAGACCAGGCTGGCCTTGAACTCACAGAGATCCACCTTCCTCTACTGCCCAAGTGCTCAGATTAAAGGCATGCGTCACCACTACCCAGCACTTTTAATTTATTTTTATCATTAAACTTGTTTTAATGAATCTCAAAAAGTTCTGTGACAGATTTTTGGCTAGTTTCCATTAAAAAGCATTGATTTTAAAAACTAGTAAGACTGCTACACACACACACACACACACACACACACACACACACACACAGAAAGAGAGAGAGACAAGTTCACAAAACATTCTCCTTCCCTTCTGACAGTTTTAAAATGTGTTGGTATCACTAATCTGTCTTTTACCATTAAACATAAACATCCAGTTGAGACAAATGCCTGGGACTGTTCCTCCCCCACTGATTAAGACAGCAGTAGCAAGGGATAATATTCATTTAGCTTCCTGAGCTCTCTGGGCAGCGTGGCAACCTTGCCAGCTCCAGCAGCCTTCTTGTCCACAGCTTTGATAATACCCATGGCAACTGTCTTCCTCATGTTGCAAACAGCAAAACCCAGTGAAGAATAGTCAGAGAAGCTCTCAACATATACAGGCTTGCCTAGGACTTATGAACAATGGCTGCATCACCAGATTTCAAGCATTTAGGGCCATCCTCCAGTTTCTTACCAGAACAGCAAACAATCTTCTAATCTTCTAAGATCAACAAACTTGCAAGCTTTGTAATTAGCGTGACAGTGCAGAACAGGGCCCTAGTCAGCACTAACTTGGCCTTGATGGTTGGGGATAATCTCCTGGTCAGCAAAGTCAGCTGCTTCCACTCCGGGGTACATTTGCTGTCACCAGCAACATTACCATATCTAACTTCTCTGACACACACAGTCTTTACATCGAAGCCCAGACTGCCCCCAGAAAAAGCTTCACTCACAGCCTCGTGGTACAGTTCAGCTGCACTTTACAACACTGGCTGGAGAAAAGAGAAGCACCATGGCCAGGTTTGAGAACACAGTCTCCACTCTACCCTAATGCCACCAATTTTACAGATATCCTGGAGGGGCAGCCACAGAGGTTTGCCAGTTAGATGAGTTGGTGGCAAGATAAAATCCAAAGCTCCCAGCAATGTGGTTCCATTAACACCACCTCTTAACAGGTGAATCTCCAGGCCCTGAACCAAGACATATCACCTGGCTCCAGCATGCTGTCACTATTCCAACCAGAACACCGCACAAATGTTACTGTGTTGGGGTTGTAGCCAACTTTTTACTGCAGGTCCTGATTTCTTTAACAGCCTCTTCCCATCTGTAGAGTGTAGGGTGGGTCAGTGGAATCCGTTTTGCTTGCACCAGCAATTAGCTGTTTCATGCCCAGTGTGTAAGCCAGAAGCGCATGCTCACAGGTCTGCTTGTTCTTGGCTATAGCAGCTTCGAACTCACTGACACTGCCAGCACCAATCAGGAAAGCACAATCAGCCTAAGATGTGTCTGGAATCTTTTTTTTTTTTTTTTAATAAAAATCTGTGTCCTCGAGCATCAGTGATGGTGGCATGATGTTTGCTGGTCTCAGGTTCCCAGAGGGGGCGTCAACAGTGACACCATGCAAACTCTTGCTCTTGCACCGTCTCGGCAGCCTTCTCAGACTGTGCAGCGCGGTTCACCGGTCAACCCACAGCAGCTCTGTAGGCCACGTGGCCAGCATGGTAGAAGTGCCTGAGTGATGACAGTGTTGATGCCACTCTTTTCCTTTCGTGTTCTGGCCTCGAGTTAAGAGCGGTGGTGATTTCTACAGCACCTGCGTTCTTGCAGCAAACCCATCTCAAAAACAAAACAAGTAAACAATACGAACATGGCTTCCTCCACGTGTGTTTGCTAAGTGGAATCAGACAGCCTGGTTGTGGCACTGTCCTGTTGCTTCTATATCCTATAGGAGGCGCCCCCCCCCCCCCCCCCCCCCCCGCTCAAGGGACGCTCAATAGCCAGGAGCCAGAGTGGAAAGAAGGACCCAGAAAAGAAAACCTGATCCAAGTGCAGAGAGTCTAACAACTATGTGGGGCACTGGGATCCAAACTCGGAGATGTGTCATAGATGGAGCTTCAAACTCACCAGGCATCTGTTGGGATTCTTGTGCCTCCGCCCCTCTCCAGCCACGGGCATCCACTGGAATTTATGTGTCTCAGTCATTCTTTACTTTGACAGCTTGGCCACTTTCTGCCTGAGTCAAGCCTGGATAAGTTCTCCTTGTGCCTGGAACATACTGAATCCTTATTCCCCGGCGTCTGCCGTGTCATTATGAAGAAACCCAACAAGTTTTGAATTTGCTCACATAGGAGACGTGTGTATCAAACTGGAAACGGCTTGTGTTGTGTTATGTTTTCCTCACCACCTACTGTAAACAGATGCTGTTTGATTTCTTGGCTTTTAACTAATCTTGCAAAAGTCACAAAACATTTCTTTCTTGGAGTCTTGCTACTCCTTGCCAGTGCTGTATGGCTTAGATCCTCTGGAGGTGGGGCAGCATTACTTACTATGCTTCAAAGGTTGTTAGAGGTTCTTAAAATCAGTGACAGCTGTGAAAGTGCTCAGTATGGTGAAGGCACTATTAAATGTTAAATAAATAGATAGCTGTTTTATTTAATAAAAGTTCAAGTTTAGATTAAGGATTAAGTCCCATAACCATCCAGTTAATTATGTATGTTTATAAAGCAAAAGACAGTGTGGGTCAACTCTTCAATTCTGGAAATTCAGCCCTGTAACTAGAATTCTGAGGCTGGGGACACCGCTCGGGTAGAAACAGGAGGTATTGCCAAACGCCCACTGGGCTTTGAGGACAGAGAACACTGCTCCTTTATGAAGGAGGGGCAGCCTCACATTCCAGACCGGGCAGAAACCAAGTAACTTAGATTGAAGCAGGAGGAAGCTGGCAGCGCCTGTGAGGCCTAGGCGTGGGAGGAGGCCACCATAGCCGCTGTGTAAGGACATTTGCACTCTACTCCTGACTCAGTGTGGTGAGAAAAGCAAGAGGGAGAGATGTGGACCTAAATTGTGTCTGACCGCTCCCAGGTTTTAATAGGAAACTATTTGGAAACAACAACAACATTGTTGTCCTCCGTTCAGTGGGGGTCTGAAACTCAGCTTTGGGACAGAGAATGGGGGTTCTGTTTCTCTCAGGGGCAGCTAGAGCGCCTAGGGTGAGGTCCAAGTGCGATAAGTCTAGATATGGAAAAGGTTTTCCACAGAGTGTTATAGTTTGGCTCTTTTAGGATGAGGTCGCTCATGGTCCAAAGCCTATGGCAATACCAGAGTGTTACAGCTCTTAGTCAAGCTGCTGCGCTGAGCAAGGCAGAGGCGCAGGCCAAGGCCCATGCCTGGTCGGCTTAGTGCCAAGACACAGGCCCAGGAAGGCCCAGGCCCAGCGGGCTGGAGGGCAGGCCCCGTGTGACTTGACCCAGCAGAGGATAAATGATGAATGTCAGTCTTGACATGAGAAAGCCTAAACCTGCATGTGAAATCAAGGGCAATATATGCCTGGGCAGAGAGAGGGATTTCCAGGGTGAATGTGTTTGATTAGCTGGGGTCAAGGGGTTAGAGATACTCCATGGTCTTATCACAAGAAGGAAAATACAGGCCTTAATTATCCTATGGGGAGAAAGGAGACACAGGATCTCCAAGTACAACTGAACGTCAGTGCTAGACTAAGATCCTTAGCAGGGTGGGGCATTTCTAGGAATTCCTAGCACAGTTTTCTTATGAGAGAATGGTCTGGCCTATAATCTGTTCTGAGGGCTATGTGACCTCCTTACAAGATCTGGAATTACCCAGAAAAGGGTAGGATAAAACCCCGATGAGAAAAAGGAATATCATCATAGACAGAGCACAAATAAATTGGCTATTGGGAGATGACCAGCTTCAACCACAGAGCTCCACACATTGTTTTTGTAGTAGTCAAATGTTGGAGAGCGCCTATTGTTTCCATCTAATGTTTATGTATATTTGTCTGTGATTATATGAGTATAGTAAGAGTGTATAAATGAGTATATTACGGTGGTTTGAATGAGCATGGCCCCCTGGTGGTTTGAATGAGAATGGCTCCCATAGGCTCATATATTTCAACGATTGGTCAGTTCCCAGCTAGAAACTCTTTGGAAAGGATCAGGAAGTGTGGCCTTGTTGGAGAAGGTGTATCATGAGGGTGGGCTTTGAGATTTCAAAAGCGTGTGCCATTCTCAGTTAATTCTTTGCTTCCTGCTTATAGATGAGATGTAAGCTGTCAGTTACTGCTCCAGGACCATACTTATCTGCCTGTTGCCATGCTCCCTACCAAAAACAAACAAACAAAAAACCAAAAACCACTAAGAGGTTTGATAAGGAAAACTTAGAGGGAGCTGGAGAGATAGATAGCTCAACAGTTAAGAGTACTGGGCTGCTCTTCCAGAGGTCCTGAGTTTAATTCCCAGCAACCACATGGTGGGCTCATAACCATCTATACTGAGATCTGATGCCCTCTTCTAGCATCTAGGTGTACATACAGAAAGAACATTCATTCATATACAAAAATAAATAAAAATTAAAAAAAAAAAACTTAGAGGAAGCCAGATGTGGTGTTGCATGCCTTTAATCCCAGCACTTAGGAAGCCAGAGGCAGGTGGACTTCTGGTTCAGGACCAGTCCAGGACAGCCATAGGCTACACAGAGAAACCCTGTCTCAAAGAAAAAAAAAAACAATTAAAAAAAAAGGATCCTTACAGGATAAGAGACTACTACCAACACAAAGTCTTGGACCAACCATCATGGCTCCAAACAAATAGCTAAGACAAATGTTAGTATTTGCAGGCATCATAAAATCCATGTTGCTGTCTGTACCTATTGTGGATTATATCATATATCAGTTGTCCTAAGTCTCTTATTATGAAGAGGAAAGTACTCTTCTATAATATTGAAAAATCTGAATGTCTCAAGGCAATTTCAACTGTAATGGAGAAGCTAAAGATATTCGAATGAATTCAGGCAAGTTTTTTGTTGTTTTGTTTTGTTTTGTTTTTGGCTGTGAGCTGTTGGCATGCAGGGTCAGAAGACACGACTTTGTTGGAGGTGGGCTCTGCCCTGTACACAGAAGGATGTTTGGCACCACCATAGGCTACTAGAGGCTAATAGCATTCATCTTACTCCCAAACTGTGACAAATTTTCCCCTGCAGGTGGGTTGAGAAACACTGAATTTGTTGAGCCTCGATTGTTGTATTAAGAGCAAATACTATGGTGACGCATGCCAGTAATCACAGCGTTCATTTTATCCTCAAGTTGTGACAATATCCCCTGGAGGGTGTGGGAGGAGAATACACCAAGCAACAATGAAGTTGTTAAACCTCATCTTCCGTATGAATAGACCGCATGGTGAAGTGTGCCTATAATGTTAAAAAACGTGAGTTATAGGGGATATACATGCATATTTTATACAGCTTAGATAGATAATACTTCTAGTATCGGTATGTGAGATACCCTCTTATGGACTGCTACTGGTCAGGGGGGCCCCAAAGGTCCCTAAAACAACACTGACTCTAGCCATCCCTCTTGGCTGCCCAGAACTAGATGATAAGACCCTTTTGCTGAAGACACCATGCACTTCTATTGCAAGATATAAAGAAATGAAGCAGGAGCTGAGCTGGACGCTTCCTCCTGGCTACACAGCTTTCATAATGCTGGTAGGTGCTACACTGGCTGATGGGGGGAAAGTCATTAATAATCCTACTAAGATCTGAGTCCTTTTTTTTTTTTCATGGATTACTGAGGCTTTTATTTTGCATGTAGAAGTGCTGTGGGAAGATGTTACCTGTGGCCACCCTAGAGACTATACTGGAGTTATGAGAGCTCCAGACACGAGCTGGACAGTGAGGTGACAGGAACAATGATCCGAACCAATCACATGATTACAAAGCTGAGGTTTGCATTGGGGCTCCAGGTGGTCAGGTAAGGCTTTGGAAGCTAAGGAAGCAAGCGGTGACGTGGAAGGGCAAGCACCTGGCCAGCCTTGGGCTTCCTTGATGACATCAGGGACAGGAAGGATCTAAGGAGCTGGTGGCTCCAGGGATCTCTACACTGCGCGTTAGCTTTACTTCACCAGGGGGTTCCTGAAGGACCTGCCAGCAAACGTGGCCTGGCTGCCCTGCTCTTCCTTGAGTCTAAGGATCTGACTACATAGCCAGGCTCTCAGACAAGGGGCACCCTTCTTGATCTGCCCAGTCCACCACCAGGTCAGCGATGAAAGTACCTTCGGTCTCCCCAGGGCAGTGGGGCACCATCACGCCCCAGCCATTGGACTGCGCCAGCTTAGGCCTGCAGAGACAGGTCACGGAGCCTATCTGGTTCACTTTGAGCAGGAGGCAATTGCAGGACTTCTCGTCCACAGCCTTGGCAATTCCCTTAGGGCTGGTCACTGTGAGATCATCCCCAACCACCTGGATGCCTGTGCTAGGTGTGAACTGTAGAGCTCCTTTTTAAATTCTTAAAGCCTCTCCCTTCTAACCCCCAACCCTAAGTAGGAGAAAGTGGGGAGAGAGGCCACAGACCCCTTTACTTGTCTTGGCTGTTTAGGCTCCATGGGTCTTTGGGAGACACACCAATCTCCTTCAACAGCAAACACAGCCAGCTATGTCCTCCAAGTTGATGCACCCCCGAGCGTCCCTCTCCGTCTGTCTGCTCCAAATCACCACATGGTTAGTCTCTGGTTTCTCCAAACTGCCACTTGCCGCCACCAAAAGTGCCAAATGTTCTCTTTCTGGGCTCTCATATTTATACCCCAGAGCCCCAGTCCACGCCCCTCTCCATGCCACATGCGGCAGGCTGTTACCAACTGGCAAAGACCACGCCCCACCTGAGACAACTATCAGCTGTGGACAAACTAAAGCCCAACTAAAATCCCACATTTGGGATTAAAACAAAAACATATTCATGTAACATAACTGAGTTTACAAAGAAACCAAAACTTGCACTCCAGTGAACTGCCAAGCTTCCCAGTCATCCTGGTCAAAGGGATCGTCAATGGAGACACCCCTGGATACTCCGGGATGAAGAACTTGCACAGGTCAGCCAGCTAGTCGGGTGTCTGTACCTGCTGGAACTCATCAGGAGACTTGGAGTGCAGGTCCTACTTGCCAGACCTGTAGAATTCAGAGGCAACATGTCCATGCAGATGGTGACCTGGTCAGTGTGGCAATTGTTCTTCAGCAGTTCCAGCACTTCTCTGTTCTCCAGAATGTTAGGTACATTCTTCTCCTTGATGACATTCTTCAGGTGGTAGTAAACCTTCGCTCCAGTGTGAACGGCTTCCCGGAAACAGGAAGCCCCCACGGCGAGGATCAGGAACTCTTGCATGGCCAGCTTGTTGTCTGTGTTCATCACCCTGAAAGCTGGGACCGGCAGGGTAACTTCAGAGTTGCCAGCCAGTGGTCAGCTTTAGATTCATACATGAGACCATTATGGATATTTGGACAGTATCATACCCAGGTCCCATAGACTGTCTTGGTTAAAAATCACTGGGTCACAAAACAAAACAAAACACATGAACATAAAAAGGGAACTTGTAGAGAGAAGGGAGTGTTGATAGGTTGAGAAAGATGAAAGAGGGTGTGAATAAGATTAATCCAGATGCACTACATACACGTATGAAATTATAAAAACATAAATTTTAATTATTAATTTTTTAAAGTGGGCTCTCCTCCATGCAGCGCAGAAGAATTGGCTTTGACAAGGAAGTTCTGAGCAGGAACAAGGAAACAGTGGGTGGCTTTACACTGAGCTAGTTTTTGTGCTGGTTTTAAAGCACAGGGACCTTCCCTGAACTGGCTCGAGTTGCCTGGGCCCCCGAAGCTTAGGTGCTGTCTCTTGGTTTTAGGAACAATGGCTGGTCTGTTGGAGGATTTTCTTCCTTCCTGAGAGTTGCAGTTTAATTGCATGGCATGAATGACTTCATTTTGGTCTTCTGGGGCCTGGTGCAGAAACTCAATCTAGAACAGTGGCTTCTCCTAAATTCCACTGAACACTGAGAGATCTTCTGATTCCAACCAAGGTGTTTATGAAAATTAATATATGTGCTTGCTTTACGGTATCAAGAGAAGCAGGTGAAGCACCCAACCCACAGGACTTCTTGAGACTAGGAAGAGCGACTAAATATTTGGGGGTTGCTTTATGTTGCATAGCCCTGGAATGAGGGGGGGGAGTGGGCTTTACTAATGTGTTAATCTAGGCTAGACTAAGATAGTTAGGTGCCATGCTTAGAAGTACTGGCAAACCTGCTGTCCTTAGTTGATTATAGAGGGAATTACGTCCACCTTCCAAGGGACCCTTCTGATGACAGCAAATGGTGCCCTGCCCACATCCCTGATGCCACTTACACATGCCAGCAGATTCCCAAGAACAAGCAGCTCTCAGAGAGGAAAAGAGCTTATGTATCATCTCCCTCTGTTAAGACAGCTCTGAGTACATGCCGCAGAGTTCCTCCAAGTGTGCCAGGGGGGTTTTAGCCCAGATGCCCAGGGCAAGTGCTCACACACATGCACATATACACATTTGAAACAAGATCTCATGTATCCCAGGCTAGCCTCAAATTTGCTATGTATCTGAAGATAACCTTAAACTTCTGATCCTTCTGCTTCTGCCTTCCAAGTGCTGGCATTAAGGGGATCCACAACCACTCCTGGCTTTTCATTCATACGTGTGTGTGTTTGCAAGCGGTACCCACAAAGGCCAGAAGATACTGGGTCCCTTGGAACTGGAGCTCCAGACTGTTGTGAGCTATCATACTGGGATCTAAATCCGACTCTTCTACAAAAGCAGCAATGTTCATCGCTGAAGCATCTTTCCAGCCCCTCGTTTGTGTACTTTTTATTGTCTGCTTTCTCAGTTCTTTGTGTCATCAGGACACAGTTGCTCAGGATTTCTACATAAAGACACTACTTTCTCCCAAATTCCTGTCTCAGAGTCAGCTTCTGAAGGGACCAACCTAAGACATACGGATCTTCAGCAAAGCCCCTAAGTAACAGTCATGGCAGCCAGAAGGTCACAGATTAGGACTCTCATGCAACTTTTAGTTACAGTTTCTATGACATGTCATGGCCAACAGCAACTTGGGGAGGAAAGTGTTTATTATGTTTATACTTCCAGATCACAGTTTATCATCCAAGGCAGTTGGAGCCTGAACTCAAACTGGGAAGGACCTGGAAGCAGGAGCTGATGCAGAGGCCATGGAGGGGTGCTGTTTACTGGCTCGCTCCTCATTGCTTGCTTAGCCTTCTCACTTATAGAACCCAGAACCACCAGCCCAGAGATGTCCCTGTCCACAACAGGCTAGGTCTTCCCATCAATCACTAAGAAAATATCCTCCAGACTTGCCTGCCTACAGCCTGCTCTTAGAGCAGCATTTTTCTCAACCGAGGTTCCCTCCTTTCAGATAACTCTAATTTGTGTCAAGCTGACATAAAACTAGCCAGAACAAACTCTCCGGAATGAGACGCGGCCGACAGCTATGACTATGACAGAACGTCTAGTAACTGCAATCATGCGTGCACTGCCTGTACACTTTATAGCATGTCACAAATTGACCTAAGCTAGGGCGATGGTTAACCTTGATTGCCAACTTGACTAGACTGAAAAGCACCTGTGAGTAAGACACACTTCTAGATGTGTCTGGAAGATGTTTCCAGACATGGTTTGCTAGGAGAAGAAAATCTTAAAATTAGTACTATCTCAGAGGCAAAGGTCTAGGTGGAATTCAAGGGGAGGAGAAAGCCCATGAGTGAAGGCATTCATTCCTATCCTCCTTCCAGCTATTCACTCCCTCGCCCCTACCCTTCCTGACCATAAGGGGTACAGCCTCCCCACTTTCATGTAGCAGTTTCCTCTGAGTTTAAATATTCCATCCTGGAAGGAAGTTCCTTAAAGATCAGAGAGTTCCAAAGCATCGGTTCTCAGCCTGTGGATTGTGAACGCTATCTCCAAAAAATTAACATTAGGATTCATAACAGCAGCAACATTACAGTTACAAAGTAGTGGCAAAAATAATTTTATGGTTGGGGGTCTCCACTACATGAGGAACTGTATTAAAGGGTCAACAACGTTAGGAAGGCTAAGAACCACTGTAAAGGAAAGTTTTGTTAAGACTCAGGAAGTCCCTGAAACTGACTAAATATACAAAGCCCCTCCATCCCCGAAGTTATATAAACAGTAAGAATTATGGAGCTGCCTGGAGACCTCTCTGTCTCCTCTCTCTCTCTCTCTCTCTCTTTCTCTTTGTCCTCCCCCAGAAGAAAAATAACTTTTCCCAATATAATATTTTTATTATTTGGAATTTTGTACAATGTACCCTTATTACACTCGTTTCCCCATTGCTGCCATCGTTGTGCCCTCCCTACCACCAAAACCAACCAGCCAACCAACCAACCAAACAAACAAACAAAAAACCACCACATCCAATTTGTGTTGCCCATATACTCACTGGAACATGGTGGAAACTGAAGACTCCTATCTCTTGAGCTACCTACAAGTAACGCAGTGAGCTCCGGGTTCCAGTTTTTTTTTGAGTCCTCAGTCATACTGGGGTGGGCTTTTGCTTATGCAGCTGCTTTTGAGTTGTCCTGCTTCTATAAGCAATGCCTCAGCCATACTCCGTACTAATCCCAATATACAGATTGGTTCACCAATTTGAACTTTGGTGGTATTGCTACTTTGGTCTTTCACTAGTCTTAGTATGGGGAAATTATATTTATTACATTTATTACCTTTGATATATATATATGACACAGTCAAAATGCTGTTTTACATTGTGAAAGCCTTACTTCTAACACAGTCAACAACAAGGAATGCTGAGCTGCTTCTGTATCTCTGCTTGTTTCTGACCTTGGGAAAACAATTACTTACAGAACCGTCTGAAAAGGCAGTTACCAAATCACTCCCACTCCTACAGAGTCCCTACTGTTTTGTTTTCTGAGACAGGGTTTCTCTCTGTAGCCTTGGCTGCCCTGGACTTTGTAGATCAGGCTGGCCTCGAACTAACAGTGATCCCTCTGCCTCTGCCTCCCTGAGTGCTGGGATTGAAGGTGTGCGCCACGCCCAGCTCAGAATTACCTCTGTTCAGTAACCCTACTAAAACTTACACATGTTATGTGGATTTGTACCTCGGGGCCCGGTGTTCCCCAGAGCATTAGCTCAGCTGGTGGCCAGCCTAATTCAACTACAGCCTCGTTTGTGATCTCTGTGTACACTGAAAGAATTCTTACTGGACTTAATCTGAGAGTTACTCTGCAATTACAGCCTCCCCAGGAAAAGTTTCACATGGCAGCCGCATGCTCCTGCTCCCATGATGCACTGCATCACTAGGTACCCTAACATGGTCATTCGGCCATCACACCACTCTTCAGGGAAACAGCAGCAGCTCGGGGAGGGTACAGGTGGGCAGGGACCGCAGCTCCTTAGAGGCTGGTGCGAGGCAGTCAAAGTCAGCCCCCTTCCAAGGATCCCAAATATACAAACACTAATGACGCCAACGATCGTGTTCCCAGCTTGGTGGGGGCCCACTCTGTCCTCAGGCCTCTGCACAACACCTTCTGGGAAAGCTTCACTCCTGAGCCAGTGCAACATGCTCTGGGCTCTACGAACTGTGACAGGGAGGGTGTAGATCTTGCTCCAATCCTTAGGCTGCTGGTCCTATGGATTTGTAGGCATGAGGGTGGAGCTGCTGCAGTTTTTCCAGCCAACCACAACCCTCGAGTACTCACTCACCTCACCTTTGAAACAGTTCTAACACTCTATGTTAAACCCTCTGCCGTAGATTTTTTACATCTTATCTTTATATTTTTAGTTGTAGGTATTTTTTTTTTTTTCCCAACATAGTACTTGTAACCTGCTTAAACTCTCTAGCCCCTCTGTGAGTCTGGTGTTTTGAGTGGTCAGTGCATGGCTATTCCTAAACCCCTAACGGCATTTTTATTCATTATTTGGTAAATTCACATAATGCACCCTGATCACACTCACTTCCCAGTCCTCCTGGGCCCACGCCCTCCCCCAACTTTGTGTACTCCCACACCAAAACAACAAAAAAACAAAGCAAACAAAAAACAAAACCAAACCAAAATCCAATTTGTGTTACCCATATCCTCACTGGTTACCCACTGGTCCAACTCCTGGTGTCCAGCCCCTTTAAAGAAAACTGAGTCCTTCCCCATGCTCATCCCCGGCAGAAGCCATCAATTGTGAAGAACTGCACTTCAGCATCGTATCACGTATAGCCCTGGCAGCCCTGAACTCACATTTAGACCAGGGTGGCCTCTGCTTGTGCCCCAAGTGCTGGGATTAAAGGCGTGTGCAGCCATGCCCGGCTCTTTATCACACTTCTGAAGAGTTCTTTTCCATGGCTTCCTGTCTTGTCTGTTGCTTTTTGGGGAGTAGGGTAGGCAGTATAGCTGTATGTGTCTGTATGTGGCTATGGGCATCGGACTGTAGGTGTCCTCAGAGGCTGGAGGCACTGAACCCCCTGGAGCTCCAGTTGCAGGGGGTTG
This sequence comes from Psammomys obesus, assembly GCF_907164565.1. Classification (NCBI taxonomy): domain Eukaryota; kingdom Metazoa; phylum Chordata; class Mammalia; order Rodentia; family Muridae; genus Psammomys; species Psammomys obesus. The sequence goes on from NW_026585987.1 coordinate 3,652,635, forward strand.
AGAGCCACCATATGGGTGGTGGGAATTAAACCCTGGTCTTCTAGAAGAAGACCTGCAGGTACTCTTAACCACTGAACCATCTTTCCTGCCCCCAAATCTCTTGGCTCTGAGGTAGATTTTGACAACACCTGAAGTGCTTATCCTTTATGGATGCCTTTGGAACTTGTGTTCCTGCCTAGGCTATGTCAATGTTCACTGTTCCTGGAATGGAAAGTTTTACTAACAAACTCTGTAATACTAGCTAAATTTATTGAGCGTTTCCCTCATAATAGGCACTTCACAGGAACTTATTTTTAATCCTCTAGAACTTCCCAGAGGTGGGTTCCATAAATGATAACTTTTTACAGAGGAGGAAAGTTATAAGGCAGGGGCCTGGACACAAGCATTGGGTGTCAGGAAGCCTAGATCCTTGACAACTATACTTCATGGCCTCTCATGAGGCCAATGCCAGAATCAACTGTTAAAAAGTGTGAGAATCCGAAAAGAAAAGTCTGAGTTGGTAATAGTATAAAGATAGCTCTCAAAGTCTGTTTATAAATTCAAAGATGTGCAGACATCGGGAACAGAATCCTCCATGAAGCTGTGCCCCAAAAGAGCCATCTGAGTACTCTCGTCACCAGAAATTTGACTAATATTTTGAAAATAATTTCTGTTGGCAATTGGGGAGATAAAAATTTTAAGTAAAGGCCCCTCAAGCAAAGCTTGGTGCCACACTCCTGTAATCCTAACACTCAGGGAAGCAGAGGCAGGCAGATCTCTGTGAGTTCGAGGCCAGCTTAGTACAAAGTGAGTCTAGAACAGCCAAGACAACACAAAAAAAACCTGTCAAAAAAAGGCAAAAAAAAAAAAAAAAAAAAAAAAAGGCCCACAAGAACTGAGACTACACAGCATCTCTAAAGTCAATCTTGACACACACATAAAAGACCTTAAATAATAGCAACTCAGTTTTAATAGATATATCCACAAAAAAAACTAAAGCCAAAAAAATCTGTGACTGCCTTCAGAGTAAGCACTGAAAGTATATGGGAACATGACAAAAGTGGGGAGGGACTAGAGTCCTAAAACGCTGAAAACAGTGATCTAAACAGCAGAAGATGATGCAGAGACCAAGAGAATAGAGAGAAGGGGCTGAGGGATGGGAGACATTCTAGTTCTGTCTTCAATTTCTAAGATACTACATCAACCCATTTTCCTCTTTTCCAAATTCTGCTATATCCTTGTGGGGCCAGGTAGCTTGATAAGGCTGTGTCGTCTTTCTCCCCTTTAAAGATCAATATACTCCTGTAAGTATTTCTCCTCCCGTGCCTCCAATTATTTCTTAGATGATTTATACTTCTTCCCAAATGGTGGTGCATACCAAGATTGTTCTATTCCCTCAGCACGTGGGAGGCAGAAGCAGGCAGATCTCCGTGAGTTTGAGGTCAGCCTGGTCTATGGAGTGAGTTCCAGGCCAGTGACGGCTACTTAGTGAGACCCTTGTCTCAAAAGAAAGAAACAAAATGCCTAGCAAATAATGCAAGAATATAAAAAAGTCTTGCCTGATTGCTACTCCTCCATCTTTGCACTGTTGCCATTTGTTTTAGTAAGCATCTAGCTGGGCTTACTAAAACAAATGGCAACAGTGATTTAAAGGATCTACTGATACTTCAACCTAGCTTAATTTTTAGCACCATCACAAAGTACCTATGAACGTCACACTCAGAATCATCCAATAACCAAATAGTTGCTTTGTTAATTTCCTCCCTTTTGTTTTCTTTTTAGTTCCTGGAGATTGAATCCAGAGCTTTGTGCATTCTAGGTGGGGTACCTGAGTTACATCACAAGCCCTTTTTGTTCTGTTCTGAAGTAAAATTTAAATACAATAAAACACCACTGTTGTGATTATTATTTTTTCAGAGACAGGGTTTCTCTCTGTAGCCTTAGCTATCCTGGAACTCCCTCTGTAGACCAGATTGGCCTCGAACTCACAGAGGTGTGCCTGACTCTGCCTCCAGTTGTGTGCCACCACCAACTGGCTTTGAAGCGAGGTTTTTGAATATACCTTCATTTAGGATTCAAAGGCAACAGTTTTTTTGTTTGTTTTATAAGACTATAATTTTTTATAAGTGGCCAAAAAGCTCATAATCTTCATGACTATATACTTCATACCCTTTAATTACTAAAGACAATATAAAAGATAAGCAACTAGACCTAAACCACAAATTAGGCTACTAATGCCTGTTGTTAAAGACATTAAACCTCCAACTGAACTTGTTACTTTCCACTTGAATATTAAATGACATGTAAATACTGACTCTGCACTGCCCACTCCGCTCAGGCTCTCAATGTCACCTGTAAGCCCACCTGGGATACTGTTGGGTTTCAGACTCAGGACAAGAGGCTGAGGTACCTATTTAACCTATCAAATTGCGTCAGGGCTCCAGGCTTTCCCCGGCATCCCTCAGGCCCTACCTGTTGCAAGGTGTGTCTGGCATACCCCTGAACTTCCCAGCCCTGGGGCTGGGCTTCCCTGCCCAGAGGCTCTTTCCTGTATAACCTAGACATTTTGCCCTCCTCCCTCATCCCCTTTTCTCTCTTCCCGAGTGCCCAGATGCTCCTTGTCTCGCGCTGCCAGTCAGTGTCTGCGTAGCGATTTCCCTGGCCCCATTCCTTGGGATGGATGTAACGGTCAAAGAGCTGCCTCCAAATAAACCTGCCCTTGTGTGTTTTAAGACAGGGTTTCTCTGTGTAGCGTTGGCTATCCTTGTTGGTCGCTTTGTAGACCAGACTGGCCTCGAACTCCCAGAGATTTGCCTACCTCTGGACCCCGAGTGCTGGGATTGCAGGTGTGTGCCACTGTGCCCAGCCTTTTTTTTTTTTTTTTTCCCAACCTAAATTGGCTTATTTCATTAGTCGAGAAAACCACTAGATACTTTTCTAGCAAATGGGAATCCACATCAAATGGGACCCCTCTCCTTTCCCTATCATAATATTTTTCAGGGTGGTGTACGGGTTTAGCAGAGGGGTGTTGGGAGATTCTTGATAGCCCTATTAGCCTCTTATTTGATGCCATTAAAAAACACTTCACCAGAAAAGGAAGGGGGGATTTTTTTTTTGGCTCAGTTTGAGGGTACAGTCCATTAAAGCAGCAAGAACATCAGGTGGCCTGACGTGTCTGCAGTCTGAAAGCAGAGCGATGGCTGGTGCTCTGCTGGCTCTCTCCTTTTATTTGGCCTGGGCTCCGCCAGCCCATGGACTAGTGCTGTCCATATTCAGGGTGACCAGCTTGTCTCCTAGGTGAATCAAGTTGACAGGTCAGCCCAGAAGCGTAAATGTTGGCATCATAAGGACATACGGCACTGCAGATCCTATCCCCTGTAACAGGATGTGCACGTGCATGTGCGCGTGATTCCAGGTGCTTAGCTCCCATTTGTCCTGACCCCGCTATAAACATGAGCTGCAGTAGGGGCATAACCATGGCCATGGAGAACCACTTTGTCTACAATCAGAGGAGGAGCTGGGTGGGAGGGGGCTTTAGTCAGGTTATTTCTGTAGTGTGTCCCACAAAAGGACAGGAGTTGGGTGACATGAAGCACAAGGTTAGTTCTCAACAGAAACCATTTCTCATTCTGCTTTTTTTCTGGATAGGAAATGCTCCATTTTATTTCCTCATTAACTACTCCCTATACCCTTGGCCAAAACCAAGAAAGCAGCAAAACTGAGAGACCACAGATTGCACAAGACCAAGAGATGGAAAAATAAGTGACTCTGCAGGGTCTTAACCAGTTAAGAATATAACAGAAATATCTAAAATAGAGGTCTGGGGAGGGGACTGAGGGAGAGAGGCTGGAGAGTAGCTAAGGACACTGCTCTTGCAGAAGACTTGGGTTTGGCAACCATCTGCAACCCGTTTCAGGGGATCCAATGCCCTCGTTTGATTTTTGCAGTAACAGGCACACATGTGGTACACACACATAACTCACATATAGGCAAACACTCATGCATATAATATAAATCAGTCATTCAAAGTAAGTCTGAGAGGAATGTGGCAACAAAACCCCAGGGGAGTAAAGGCTGGCTTTCTGGACACAGGAGAGGAAGCTGGCCAGACGGGGAAGGGTATTTCATGGTATGGACCAGCAAAAGCATGGGAAGAAGGTGGGACGAGTCAGAGACAGATAGTCTCAGAACTAAACAAGCTACATGATCCACATTAGTGAGTGTTAAAATCAATGACACAAAACTCTGTTCTCCTAGGTCATCTGCTCTGGACAAGCTCACCTTTCACATCGGGAAGGCAAACAAAGGCCATCTCTCAGCTTTAAATGAACTCAGACCCCTTCCAGCAAGAAATAAAATTAAAACATCATAGATCCCCACAGGGCAAAGACACAGCACTAGCTCATTCCAAGAATACAAAAAGGCCCTTCTTTCACTCACCCTGGAGGCTCCTAACCACTTTACTTTTTCTTCAGAGCACTAGATACTCCATTTATTTATTTTGTGTGGGGAGCACAGACAAGAGGGTATGTGTGGAAGTCAGAAGACAACTTGCAGGGTCAGTTCTTTCCTGGGGTCATGAGGCTGGGTGGCAAGCGCCTTTACCCACAGAGCCATCTCATCCCCCATCCTGACAGCATTTTATCACCATCCGGAATTTTCAGTATGTATTTGGAGCTGGCCCCCGTCAGCAGGCAGCCACAGGCGTGTTGACAGACACACATCCACACACACAGGAGATGGTCCAGAGAAGAGTCTTGAGCTCCCCAGGGCTCCATCTGCTCTAGGGTCTGCCAAAGCCCAGGGCGTTTACCACGTCCCGAATGAATGAGAAGGATAAGCCAGCAGTCAGACCACGCACATCCATCACAGTGCTGCTTGGAAGTTGTGCTTTAATCTCTGCACTCGGCTACAACGCAATGAGACATGAGTACAAACTTCCATTAACACCCAGAAAACAAACCGCACATTTATACTGCCTCAGCCGAATAGCTTATTCCCTTAAATTTTTTGACTTTAATTAAAGGTAGTTTTTCTTCAGTGTAAAAACTTAGAGGTATTAGATACAGTAAGTTATTAATATACACTTCCAAACTTGCACTTTAAACAGATGGTCTTATCTTAGTTTTTAATGTTATGCATAATCCACATCTCAATCTTGGATAAAAATTCACAATATATAAACCCACGGAAAGTTCTGTACACAAATACAAGTTATAGAAATCTGGTTTCAAATATAAATACATAAACTGTCATAAGCATACGGTTACAACAGCTTGCTTACTTTTTCTATTGTGATCTTAAAAAAAAACATAGAAAAATATTCCAATGCACATTCAACTGCTATAACAAGGGCCATGACCTTGTGCCTTTAAACCATACCTTGTGAAGTATAAAACATCATAAGGGGCATTTTTGGAAAGGAAATCACTAAGACATAGAGGCTACCATATAAATATTCACGTTATAATACGGTAACAAAAATAGTTATCTCTGCTGAGGACTTGGGAAGCAGAGGCAGAGAGGAAGTGGCGGTTAGTGTGGAGAGCTCAAAGAATGCAGTAAAGGGAGCTAAGGAACTGGCAAATTCTAAAAACTCTTATGGCAAGCCGAGCACGGACCTGCCCTGAAAGACTCTTAAGGCAACCAAGACTGAGTGCATTTGGCCCCAGAAACACAAATCCTGACCTCCACTCAACAGGCCGTCTCCGCACGCCAACCTGGCTTGTGCATTACTGTGGAGAAGAGGAAAAATGACCATATGTACAAAAGATGATTCAGTGCAAATCAGAAAGAATTCTTTGTGAAGCTTCAAAATGCCTTATTGCCCATGAGCAACAGGGAGATTTCTTCAACAGGATCTCTCCTGAACAGCAATGTAGATAAAAGGCAAACACTTGAGGCATTCTCGAATGAGGCCCTTGCCTCCCTCCCACTCCCCATGCTCTGTGCCCTTTGTGGGATTGGACAGGGTTCCATTGAGAATGACAGAATTGATCCTTACAAATTATAGTTTCAAATATTAAAAAAATAGATATATATCTTTAAAACAGCAGATCCAAGGTGACCAGGCAGAGCTGAGTTTCCTCTATGGCTTTTTAAGTTTACTGAGGCATCCCGTGATAACTGCTTCTGACACTTACACTTGCTTTCCTGTGAAAGCCACATTCAAAAGTGAACTGCCTACCCCAGCATCTGAGAAGGTAATGGGAAAGGCAAGGGGAGCAGCTGAGGAGCTGCAGAGAGGCACAGCCTGGGTGCCGTGGTATTCAAGGAGAGGGCCAAATATGTGTTCAAAACTGACAGGCTCCAAGGGAATGTAGGTTCCTCTTTGGGAAGACAGAGGAATAGCCCCAACTTTAATCAAAAGGTCAGCAGCAAGACACTGGGACAAGGTGCACCAAGGTGACATGCAGAATGGCATGGAGCAGGAATAGGTTAACATGGGAATGGCAGCGAAAGAAAAAGGGTAGGTGGCTGCCACCACTCCTGTGCCTTGTTACAGTCCAGGAAGGAGGGACTGAATGTTAGGATGAATGACACCAGCAGAATTTTCCAGCTTTTTTATGATGTGTGTGTGTGCGCACATGTTAGAATATGCCATGGTTGAAGACAAAGCACATCTCTTAATACCTCTGTCTCTCCACTACAGACCGCACATACAGCTGCATTTGCTCTTGCTCCCAGTGGCTATGCAATTATCTTGGCACAGAAAAAAATAGGAGGAGGAAGCTCTCACAGCAACCTGGCCATGAGCCATCTTGTGTACATATTATACAGGTGTCAAAAAACGACCCAATCCTATGACAGTCAAGAAGGAACTCCTTCCTAAGAATACCAGAGGCACGGCTTTAATTGCAGTCGTTCAGAACTGTGAAAGAAAAGGAGAACCAGCTCTCTTCCCAAAAGCCTCTGCTCTCTCCTGCACAGCATTGGCTTAACACTGGGACATCAGTGCAGGGAACAACTGCCCCACCCTACGCATGCCTCTTCCAGTGCCTGAGGAGACAGGTCACACGTCCCCTAGGTCCACAAACTCATCTTCTCGTTTGGCCAGATCATCTTCACCTCCCAAAGCTTTCCAGCCACTGGTAGGTAAGACAGGCTTGGCTGAATGTCGCTGGAACATCGCAAAAGGGAACAAGGAGGACAGGCGGGCAGAGTTCCTGAGCAAGCACGGCGCCTGTGCGTGGACAGCCTCCTGTCTGTGATGCCTCGCTTCAATTTTCTCCTGTAAGCTCTGCACTTCCTCCATCATTTCCAAGAGTTTGCTCATAGTGGCTACTCTGCCACCACCCAGGATTTGGGCTTCTGGAATCCAGCGTAAGTAGCGCTGGGCCCACACCTTGATTTCCGGCCCCTCAATGTGAGGCAACAACAAGCCATGGTAGTCTGTGGGCTTACTGTGCCAGTTGTCATAGAACTCTCGAGAGTTGTCCTGGAGCTCGTCTGAAGAGTTAATAAGTTTACTAATTCTCTTGCCTAGAAGGTTTTTGATTAAATGATCTGTTTCTTCCCTGAAAAATCCTTTCTTGGGAGATGACTTTGACTGGGTAAGTGGCAAAGAAAGTTGTCGTTGATGCTTTAAAAGAAAACAGAAAAGAGAATATTTGGTTAAGAGACAGAGTTACAGCTATTTTCATCATCATGGTCATCATCCTAGTGTGAGCAGTGTCAAGAGACATCAGAACTGCCATCTCATGTGCACTGGTTAATGCTGTAGCACAGATGGGACTTCCTGTTCATGTTAATAGTGAGTGATCTATGATGTACCACCAAGAAATAAAAGAAAGCAGACATATGTGAGGCTGCACAGAAAGGCATGCTGGGACAGACTGGGCCTTCTGAAAAGGGTACCAATGGACACAACGTACTTTGGAGGAACTAGTTTAATGATTTAGGCCAGTCTTGGGGGCTTTTTGAGACATAGTTCCACTACACAGTCCTGGCCAACCTGGAACCCACTGTGTAGACCAGGCTGGCCTGAAACATTGGGATCTTCCAGCTTCTGTGTTCTAATCACTGGCATTACAGGTGTGTGCCACCACTCCCAGCACATTTTTGTTGTTGTTGTTCTGTTTTTTGAGACAGGGTTTTTCTGTGTAGCCTTGGCTGTCCTGGACTTGCTTTGTAGACCAGGCTGTCCTTGAACTCATAGATACACCTGCCTCTGCCTCCCAGAGTGCTGAGATTACAGGCATGTGCCACCACACCTGGTGTTTAACCTGTAGGGGGTTCCAGCTGAAGTCATATGTCTCTCTCTCTCTCAAACAAACACAACAGGCAATGGGAGCAGAGGCACTGGCAAGGGGGAAAGAGCTCACTTGGCCAGATATTCTTGTTTGACAGGCTGCTCCGAACAGGAACAGGACAGCATTTAAGTTTCGTTCCTGCTTGTTAGCTTTCTCAGGAGCAAAGCAAGGTGTGATGCTTGGGGCACACTGTGAGGGTGTTATGCAGGCAACCCAGGGGTTGTGGAGATTCACTGATGCCCAAAGGAAGAGGTACAAATGCAAGAAGAAGCTGTTTTCTGCCAACTCTTCTGCTTTTAAGATGTTCACTCCCAGTAGGAACAGAGAGCTGTAGGCAGTGGCTGATGTCTGTAAATCCCATGTTTGGGGCTGAGCCAGGAGACTGCCAGGACTTTAGGGCTGGCTTGGATGACACAGTACACTTCATGTCAGCCTGAGCAATAGCCGCCTGCTCCCAACCTTGCCTCATTTACACAGCCTTCAGTCCTCTCGCCCTCTGCCAGCTCACATCTCTCCTCCCAGCCTCTCCTAGAGCCGACATCATCTGCCACTGCCTATAAGAAGAGATATTGAGGACATCACATAAGAAGTACTTAGCTGTCCCAGGAGCTCCTTGCCCCACAGCTGCCTCTAGTGCAGAGGATGTACAGGCTGCCACCAGGGGGCACAGCACACCACACAAAAGCTCACCTCTGGCTGACAGGCTGAGAGGTGAGGCAATCTTGCTACACCTGCAGAAAAGGGAAGCATCCTCCCTGGGTCTGAGAACAGCAAAGAGAGTGTCATGGCAGGTCTAGTGTTCAGCAGCTGACACTGTCTCCAAGTACTGGCTGTGGCTCACCTGCTCACCTTCCTTAGACTAGAACCCTATTCCATGACTGAAGTGGCAAGGCTCCCAGAGGCCCTAAGATTCAGGCAAGATAGGAACCACCACCGAGGCTATCAGAGAGAAATTCCAGGCCAGGTGATAGTGCTCAAGATTGCTGTTTAAACTGTGTGTCACTTAGTGAATTCTGAGGCATGACAATTAGTAGAATCAGGAACAAGTATCTAAAAGAAAAATGAGGACTTGTTTGTGGTTTAGGGGACAGGCTGGCAAACTCCAGTCCATGGGCCAAAGCTGCGGGGTGACACTGTGTAAAACACTGGAACACAGCTGTGCCCACTGCATATCATTCAGGATCACTTTTCCCCCCACAACAGTGGAGCAGGTAGAGCTGGGAGACAGTGCGGGCCTTGACACAAAGCTTGCCACTATCAGTTTATAGTTTTATTAAGTCTTGGGCCTGGAGATATGGCTCAGTGGTTAAGAGCACTGTGACTGTTCTTCCAGAGGATCGAGATTTGATTCCCAGCACCCATATGGAGGTTCAGAACTAAACCCAATTCCAGGGAATCTGATGCCTTTTTTTCTGGCCTCTGTGGGCACCAGGCACACATGTACACAGACATACATTAGATAAAACATACCTACATATAAAATAAGATAGTAAAGTTTTTATTTTAAACAAAGAAAAAGTCTTGCAATGAAATATATGAACTGGCAAATGCTTAGTAAAACCTTCAAGTTACCATTCCCTGTACTCTACCAGCCACACAATTCCACACAGCACAACTGTGGCAATAGCTGCCTCAGTGACAGGTCTCATCAAAGCACAGGTGGATTTGCTGAAGCACAGGGCACTAATAATGAGCCCCAATAACCCGAGTGCCACAAATCCCAACTGCACTCGGTATGAGGAGGCCACTCACCAACATTGAGATCAATAAAGTAGCCTTTGTCCTCAAACATGTGGGATGGAGGAGCTGGTGTATGTGTGGGTGGGGGCGAGGGTGGTTCTTAAGACATGCACATCTTACTTTGAAACGTGATCCTTTCCGCTGGCTTTTGTCCACTTTTGGCTTTTCCACATAGAGAGGGTTTCTGAGCAATGTCTGTGCTTTGGGTTCAAACTGTACTGACCAATCCCACACGGTGAGCAGAGTCAAAGGCTTGCTTTGTGTGTCCTGGCTTTTCCTACCCTGCCAAAACAAGCACAGGTTACCACAGGTTCCAGGGATGGCTGGAAAGCAAACACTTGAGTTCTCAGAAACAGGCTCCAGGAAGAGTGCTCTGCTGGGACTAAGAATGAATGTACACAGGCACTGTGTTTCCATGGCAGAGGCTCTTGGAAAGAAGGAGGGTGAGAAGGGCCTTTATTTTTAATGGTCTATGTCAGCTATAAGGCTGGGTGATTTCACAACAACCTGTGAGTTAACCCCTACGTTCTCAATTTGACACGTGAGGAAACTGAGGCTCAGAAAATAGAAGAGGACTCTTGAGGGTATGAAGCTCACAAACTGCAGGGCTGGTCACTGTCTAAGATGCCAGGTTCTATTGTTCCTGCTTCCTCCTGACACTTGGCAATCTACCAACTCAAAGTCAGTCCCAAAGCAGGAGAGGGCTAGGGAAAGGCCCAGGTATTAACCTGGAGGACAGGCTGAGCAGGGACTAAAGTACTTTCCGTTGTAAAACCAAAGCCCAGCTACCTTGCTTCCCAGGCATCCATTCTCATCCCAAAGTAACTCTTGGCATTAAGGTAATGAAGAGAGGACATCTGGTTACCTTCAGAAAGTATAATTTTTAATTTGGCTTAATCCCCAAACTCCAAAATTTACTTCCAGGTTAATATTTACAATATAATCTTGGGCTAAATACTATTTTGTTTCAAGGATAACAACATATAACTGGAGTGTGCTGCAAGAATTAAATACTTTCCCAGGTAGGAACAGCTGGGATCACTAGCACATAACCAGTATTAAATACACGTCATTTTTATGGCCAGTGTTATGCATGGAGTTTGTGAGTTGCAGCTTCTTTGGCACAGGGGTCTTTTAGAGGAACTCTTACCGTGTTAGTATCTTTTTGATGAGGCGAATTGAAGAAGAAGGTACTAAAAATAGGTATATACAGGCTATCTGACAATACAGTCAGGTAAGTCTCTGTGAACTCAAATGCTGGGGGATGCTGGTGCACCAGCTGCCAGACACAATCTAAGAAAAGCAGGAACACAGGGACCTATGTGGAAACAAGACATACATTACTTAGCAAGCCTAGACCCAGCATGAGCTGTTCTGAGCTCAGTGGACAGCCATCAGGAGTTTCTGAGCCCTGCCTCTCTGGCAAACAAATAGACAGTATGTTCCAAGTGATGATTATTCTCTGGGAGACCACTCCCCTGTGGGTTAGCATCAGCCTCTGAAGTATGTCAAAGATGAGCATCTAAAACTACATAACAGATTTGCGTAACACAGGAGCATCTGCAATCAGCTTTGGTGATGGGGAACGCTAATTCTGAACTTCAATTAAGTGAGTTCCATTATCTTTGTTTTGTTTTGTTTTTGTTTCTCAAGACAGGGTTTCTCTGTTGTCCTACAACTTGACCTGTGGATAAAGCTGGCCTTGAATTCAGAGATCAACCTACCTCTGTCTCCTGAGTGCTAGGATTAAAGGCATATGCCACCACTGCCTGGGTAGTGAACTCCATTCTTCTTCATAGTGTTCAACTATAAAAACAGGATGTTGTGCTGACTGCATTTTACATTTTGTCAATAAGAAGCAGTGTATGGGGACATTCCTGCCTGCCCCCATGATAATAGGTGGGGCTGGTTCGGGAGACTCAGCTGGAGAGGTTTCCTTCTTCATCACTCAGTGAGAGCCCTGAAGGCAAAGGCAAAAGCTGCAAAATCGGCTCTTACCCTACATTCAAATGTGTTTTGTTAACCTGGGTCCTCTTTTGGAAGCTACTCAGAGGCGAGCTTTGTTTGCAGTTTCTGGTGTGCTACCACTTCTGACGCTTTCATCTTGATCCCCCAGTGATCCTGCAACAGGGTAAGGCAAGCTAAGAGACAGTGTCCACCTTCCTCAGGAGTAGAGATGGGCCTCACATGGAACTGGTAAGAAGAAGGTGCTAAGAATTCTTGGATAAAAGGCCAGATCCACAGCAGTAATATCACAGATCACACCAGCCAGTTCTTTAGAACTCCAGCATGGTGGTTCTGAGAGGCTTCACACCACAGGTTATGGGCAACACCACTAAGTAAAAAGTAAAATGTACAAACCTCACTGTACGGTAAGGGCAAAGGCTCTTAAGTGTGAGTGACTCTCAAAGGACTGAACACAGGCCTTCTTTTAGTTTCTTTCCCAACTAGACACAGAGCCTGTCAGTCTCCCTTTTTCAAGACATGCAGAATCACATCTTTCTAAACAGTATCAACTCACTTTGCCTATCACAGTATGTGTAGCTCATTAGCCCTTCAATTTACTTCCTCCAAGTCCCTCAAGATTGAGAAATGGTGGTTTCTCTTAAGTTTGATAACATCCAGAAGAGCAGAGGTTTGGCCTGAAAGAAACCAGCTGGCATAGTGACAGCGGCTTGAGTCTCCCCAGAAACTTGTCAAGCCCTGAAGAGCAGATGCCATGGCTCTCCATTCACACAGCATGCTATGCCAAGCTGTTCTGCACCACAGACATGCTGATTAGTTCTCTAGAGGAAGAAAGCCACAATTCACACTGCTAGCATGTGTGCACTCTATGGATGGCTTAACTAGATAAAGTTGAGCCCACTTTTCCTTTCACTAGTTATCAAAGAAAACCAAGGAGTGTGTGTTGCTGTTACCTAAGAAAGAACGCTACATGTTAACTCAGGCTGGGGTGTGGTTTGCTCATAGAGCCCTGGGGTCCTTCTCTAGCAGGGTGTGAAAATGGTGGTACTGGTATATGCCTATAATCCCAGTGCTTGGGAGATGAAAGCGGAAGGATTAAACTTCAAGTTTATCCTTGAAGACCAGCCTGGGATATGTAAGAGCTTGTCTAAAATCAAATCAAAACAAAATATAAAACAACTCTCTGATCCAAGAGGTTGAGCCATTCATCTGAAGGGAAGTATGGTATGGATATGGAGGACACTCATGAAATCCCAGCTATTTGGGATGATGAGATGAAGACTCAAAGAAAAACTACGCAACATCACCAAAACCCCATATGCAAAACAAAATAACAATAATAGCCAATAGAAACAAGAGAGGCTATGACTCAGCCCATGTAAAGGCTCTAGCAATGGACAGCACTAACACAAGGAAAATTTACTCTGCTAAGTATACTTTCTGTAGTAAATTTATATACTAAATATCATTTACTGCAAAGTTAAATTTAGCAAGATTTGAAGAGGTCTCTCTTCCTTAGTTATTTTCTATTAGAGTATTTCTCCTAGAATGAAACATATGTACAGCCTTACTCTGCATGAGTTAGAAGACTTTGACCATGCATACTGATACTCTTTTGACCCTGGGGAGGATTTCCACATTGTTTAAAACATTCAAAGTCATCCTGAGATAAGCTGACTGGTTTCCTGGTGTCTGTGAGGTATGCACTTGCATTTGGGAAGCATACATCTGAGGACAGTGACCAGATGACAGGGAGTCTCCCTAGGACTGCAACAGTCTACAGAGAGGACACTCACCTCCTCTTTGTCGTTCTGGCGGAGATGGTTACAGCGGTCCAGGAAAGAGTGGCCACCCATGATCCACTCCTTTTGGATGAGGCTCTGGAACCCAGTCCTGGTTCGACAGTGGGGGTCCATCATCACTTGCACCAGAGAGGAGAGGAGGCAGCAGAGGTCAGAAGCGTTCTCTTCTAGAAGGGCCCAGCAGCAGCACCAAGAAGGAGAAGGACAGAGTGTTACAGAGAGGCAGTGCTCTCATCCACACAGCTATAAGAGTAGTTCCCAAGAGCAAGATCTCTTGTTAGACAAGGGCCAGCTCAGGAGAGACAGACTGCTTCTGGCCTGTTAGGACAGGTTCCAGCACAGTGCTGCTAAGAATGGACATGCTTACTGAACAAAGGCGACACTGAAAAATCCCCTTTCAGAACATGGCATCCATAGGTACCATAAAAGTGAGTAGCAACATTTGTGTATCGACAGCCTGCCTTACTGTGGATGAAGTCTACCTCCCTTCCTTCCTGGGGAGTCACCGCTCTCTGCTCCATCCTTCACAGACTGCTTTGTACCAAATGACCTTTTCAGCCATAAGGCTCTTTCCTGTTCTGTCTAGGAGCACAGAGACACCTGCTTCTCCTTGCCAAGCCTAGAGGCAGGATTCTCATTGACATTCTCCATGTGCCCACCTGAATGCACTTCATACGACCCACAAGGCCAGTCCATCCACAGACTTACCTAAGACTGCTGCAAAGGCAACACACATCTCCAGTCATGCATTCTTAGAATCTGAAGATACTAAAGCCAGGTCTACTTTCCCCATGGCCTCCTCTTTATTCCCCTTTCTAATTAGATCCAACTTAGATTACTTTTTGAGAATGTCCTCAAGGAAGATGGTGACAGTATCTTTAGGGTTAGAGAACTGGAGATACACTCATGCTGTTAGCACTCTTTCTTCCTGCCCTAGAATTATAATGCATTGAAGGTCAGGCTCACACTCATCTCCAGTGAGCAAGGAGGAACTAGATGGGGTTAGGAGAGACACATTTGCAAATGTAAGTATGCATGCATGTGAACACACGTGTGTGCAGGTATATGTGAAGGCCAGGTCAGAGGACAATCTTGTGTGTTGTTCCCTGAATACCATCTATCTTCTTCCTGATGTCCCCCTCCACCCTGACTGGCTTCGAACTCAGGATTAGGCTAGCCTTCCTGTACAATGAGTACCAGGGATCCTGTCTCTTCCCTGGTGCTGGCATTGAGAGCACATGCTACCATGCTGACTTTTTTTTTTTAATGAAGGTTCTAGAGATCTGACTCCAAAGCTACCAACTGACTCATCTTCTCTGTCCAAGGGACAGAATTTTTTTTTTTTTTTTTTTTTAGACAGGATTTCTTTGTGTAGCCATGCTGTCCTGAAACATGCTCTGTAGATCAGGCTGGTCTCAAACACACAGAGATCCACCTGCCTCTGTCTCCTAAATGTTGGGATTAAAGGCATGAGCCACTACCGCCCAGCTTTTAAACTTTATTATTTTTTCTTTTTGAGACAGATCTTTTATTTGTCCTCTAGGGCTGTCAGTCTCTGACAGTTCCATCTTGAAGGCAATCTTCCTTTGCTGATGATACACCTCTGGGGACAGTGGTAGAACATGAGGGACATTTTGGTTCCAAGAGAACCAGATTTCACACTGCACAGCTCTCCAGTTGGCACCTGGTTCTGGGCTCTCCCACCTCTCATATCTCATCTCCTTTTACTAGCTATTTGGAATTTGAATACTTGTGCCTTTATAAAAATACACTTAAGGTAATGCTCCCATTAGTTTTTAAGTGTCTAGAAGGAAAAGCATAGCATTCTGCACACAGAAGGTGCTCAACAAGAACGTTCAAAGTAAGACAGTGAGCTAGCACCAGGTGGTCCAAAAACCATAAGAAGGAACATTTTCCAACTTGCTCTTGGAGGCTACCATAAGAGAAGCACCACAGAAGCGATAAACACCAGGTGTAGAAGAAACAGGAGACAATCTACTTCACATGTAGTTTTGGGCTAGAAAACTTAAGACCCTCTAACAAAGCAAGCTAAGATGGTAGGACACATCTGTAGTTCCAGAGAATTGTGAGGCTGAGGCAGGAGAATCACTTAAGCCCAGGAATTTGAGGCCAGCATGGGTAATACCTCCTAAAAACAAACTGAAATAAAATCTAAACACAGGGAACACTTCACTTCCTATCTGAGGGCTCACAGCAGCAGTCTCTGCCACAGGTGGGTTCATGCTGCTTTTATCCACTGTGTGACTCAGTCCTGAAGCAGAGCAAATGCCCCTGAGGAGAGGAAAGCCACAGCCCACTACTTCACTTTCCATGGCAACTACATAAAGCAGCCTGCATACAAACAAGAGGAATCTAAGCAGCCACAGGTCTCCTAGGTAAAAGGGCATCCCAACACTGTTGGGGAAAGACACCAAACAATTCCTTCTTGGGCTGTGAGCGGCTATGCTAAGTTCCAAGCGAAAAGATGTTTATACTGTAACACTGAAATTTGAAGCAAAAGTTTACAAGGTAAGGACAAGCAGAGTAAGGGAAAGAAACAAATGTACTCCCTGAGTTATATATACAAAAGCTGACTCTCAGTGAATGAGAATGGAAACAATCCCCCGTGAGTTATTACCCAAGAGGAGGACGTTCATGTTCTGTGCTTCCAGGCATTCCACAATCTCTATTGCTTTCTTCAGGCAACGTCTACACATGGAAGACGAAAACAGGAGCATTAGTTACTGAGCTTGGTGCTAGAAACAAGAGAGGCTGTTTGAATTGTTTCAGTGTTCTTTGTGTTTCTTCATGCTAAAAAAGCTAGAAAAGGAAATAATCACCATTTATTCATACTCATCTGCCTAGTTACAGATATACACAAGTACACATACACAGACGACACACACGCAAATTAATTCAAAGAGATAAAAGCAGTGTCTTAGATATCCACACTCCTATATGCACTGCAGCAGTGTTCATGCTAGTCAAAACGTGCAAGCAACCTAAGAGCTCACTGACAATCGAGTATAACTTTGCGTGTGGGGTACACTTGCATGTTGAAATAGTATTCAGCAGTAAAAAGTACACTTTGTCATTGCAGCACTATGGAAAGAATTTGAAGGAAAGATGTTAGGTGAGATAATTCAGGTGCAGAAAGACAAGTGCTATGTAATTCCACAGAGAGACCCTATAAATGTCCAAGTCTGAAGGAACAGGCAGTGGTAGAAATGGAGAGCTAGGGTACAGCACAAATGGCAAGGGAGTGGTGGGTTGTGGCTGTGGTGATCAACACATTAGAGCCCACGTGTTCAGATTACCACATGGTGCTCCCCACTGGGATGTATCCCATGGTGCAGTGTTTCCTCCCTCCTTCTTTCCTTCCTTCCTTCCTTCCTTCCTTCCTTCCTTCCTTCCTTCCTTCCTTCCTTCCTTTTTTCTTTCTTTCTTCTTTCTTTCTCTCTCTCTCTCTCTCTCTCTCTCTCTCTCTCTTTTTCTTTATGGTTTTCAAGACAAGATTTTTCTGTATAGCCCTAGATGTCCAGGCTGGCCTTGAAATCATAAAGATCTTACTGCCTCTGTTTCCTGAGTGCTAGGATTAAAGGTATGCATTATCATGCCTGGCCTAATTTTTCTTCTGTATTGGAATTTTTAGTAGCATACCAAATTATGGATATGATTAGCATATACCCATTGTTTCTTGGTCATATTCATCCTCCAGGCTACCCTCCCCCATCTCTCCTCCTTATCTTTCCAGGTCTCCTTCATGCCCCAAATAGTCCCTCTTCCATTCTCCTGGGAGAGAGGTGGAGAGTGTAAGAAAAATGTTATCTAGATTCAGTTTGAGAAAATGTACCTTATTTTGTTGTCTCCAACCCTCTTGTCTTCCCTTATTTCAGAACTCTCTCCGTTCATGATCTCCCTTATAACCTTTTCTTCTATTTTTCAAAAAGATTTATTTATTTATTATGTATACAGGGTTTTATGTATACAATGTTGCTTGCATGTATACTTGCACCAGAAGAGGGAACCAGATCTCATTATACATGGTTATGAGCCACCATGTGGTTGCTAGGAATTGAACTCAGGACCTCTGGAAGAGCAGCCAGTGCTCTTAACCTCTGAGCCATCTCTTCAGCTTCTTTTCTTCTTTTTTTAAATGTGAGTAGCAAAGTCTCATGTAGCATGGCTGGCTTCAAACTTGCTATATAATAGTGGATGACCTTGAACTTCTGACCCCCATCCCCTCCCCAAAGTGCCAGGATTCTTTTTGTTGTTGTTTTGGTTTTGGTTTTGTTTGTTTTTTGTTTTTCCGAGACCAGGTTTCTCTGTGTAGTCCTGGCTGTCTTGGAACTTGATCTATACACCAGGTTGGCCTGAAACTCAGAGCCTCTCACATACTGAGATTAAAGCCATGCACCACCACAACTATTTTTTTAACATTGGGATTCTACTTGTCTGTCATATATGCATAGATCTAGATCAAGCATATGAGAGGAAGCATGTTGTAGAGGAATTTAACTCAGAACATGGCTGCTTGGCAAGAGATCACATCCAAAGACCTTCTAGGTCTGTGTGATCTGGCAGGAATACAGACTCACCTTTAATCCCTGCAGGGAGAGGCAGACAGATCTCTGAGTTCAGAGGACAGCCTGGCCTACACACTGAGTTCAAGGACAGCTAGGGCTACACAGAGAAGCCCTGTCTCAATAAACCAAAACAAAGAAAAGGCAATGTAATGCTTCTCTGAGACTTAATTCTAAAGCAAAAAGGACTCACTGACATTAATAGTGATTTTCTAAAATAATAATAATTTTAAACAGGTACAAACAAGAAACACACAAAGTTCAGACTGATATCTCGTGAGAAGCCAGCGTCCTTCCTGATGGGAGGCCAGCTAGGAGGTCAGCACTGTTACTGTTTTGGATGGTCATGGCTTTTCCTGTAGTCTCTAAATGTCTTACCTATTGAGTATACTTCTTTGTAAGCAGGGAGAATGTTGGTCAATTCTTATCAAATGTACAAAGAAATAATAAATGGCAAACATAAAATGCAGTCCAGCTCTATCATCCATCAGAATAATTAACCAGGACATACCAGGTATCTGTCAATTCCTCTACAATTCAGAATTAGACAACTATACAATTCATGTGCAAAACAAGGGGTTGAAATACCTGATTATATCAAGCCAGCTGCTGCTTTCTAAGAGAGAAAACCATTTTATATCTGTGTCCCAAAATTCCGTACTATTATCTGAAAAAGGAAAAAACATGGGAGACTTCAGGTTACTGTCCATGACTACACCTGCCATGCCACACCCAAGACGCCCCAGGCTGTGTAGCTCAGGGTCCCAAGTGAATGAAATCAAACACAACTGCAGAGTCCCAGTCCTGGGTCAAAGAGTAAAGTCATCTACTTCCTATCCACTTAACAATGTGGATCACATGTTTTGGTTAGAGCTCTACAATGCCATTTCCTTTAAGTGAAAACAGCTTTCTGTCTTGGTCAGACTAACTAGCCCAGTCAGTCTATGCAATGAAAACTCAAGGTCAGCTGACTAAACCCCAAAATAGTAAAGAATGTGCTAAGAAGTCAAAGTTAGAAAGATATCTCTAAGTATGACAAAACCCAGAGAAAAGAAGGGGAATGCCTGTGATTCCAGAACTCAGGGAGGTAGAGGTAGGTGGATCTCTGAGTTTGAGGCCAGCCTGGTCTACGTAGCGAGTCCAGGACAGCAAAGGCTACACTGAGAAACTCTATCTGGGAAAAAAAAAAAAAAAAAGAATATGAGAAATGAGCTAGGTAGTGTCACACACCTTTAATTCTAGCACTAGGAGGTAGAAGCAGGTAAATCTCTGAGTTCAAGATAAATGGGGGTGGTGGTGTGTTGGAGTGGTTGAAATGTTTTCACATTTCTTATTAACCAAATTGTTTTCCAGTGTAAGAAACTGTACATGTCTAATGAGGGCTAAAACAAATTGAACCATTCCCACTTTGGGGGAGAAAATCAACTAGGAAAAACCACAAATCATTCACATTATAAATGATTGTAATGTGAATCCAGGTACTTATGGTTCCAGGTACTTATGGTTCAAAACCTTAGAGAGGATCTTAGGGCTAAGATGTTTATGACTGGGGAATCTGGGATGCTGTGCAAGGTCAGAGGAGAAGACAGCAAGGTGACCATCGCAACAGGGACCACAGTGAAACTCAGGACAGGAACAGTATCACAATGGCAGCTGGCACTCCAGACCTCTGCCTACAGCCAGACACTGCTTGTCAGTGCCTCCGGAACCAAAGAGCAGGGGTTCACAGTAGATAATTTTACCAATGCATACCACCACTAGCTTTCGCCAAATGCTGGAAGCATGGCCTGTCCCCATCTGACAAAAAGCTTTCCCTCAGCGTTCTTCTCACCTATCAGAAACAGCTGCTTAAATTTACAGTATGCACTCTGGATTTCCTGCAGGGACAGGAAGCTGCTTGATAAGTCTTCAGTTTTAACAGTTTCGTAGGGTGGCCTGTGAATAGTCTTGTAAATTCTAGGTGTCAAAGAGGAACATGAGATTAGAAGCACAAACATGAATTTGCAGAGCTTGTTTGCCCTAAGCACTTGCCATGAGCCACAGTCTGTGTTAGAGCCCTGCAGTGAACCACTCATTTAATCCTCACTCACAGAGATCCAGGGGATGTGAAAATGTAGCTCATGTTTTGGGTCAAAACAATTTAATTACATAACCTACTCCCTTTGTTGTTTTAAGCTATCTACTTTGACTTTATCAAATTTGCATTTGAGGGGCTAGAGAGGCGGCTCAGAACAGAACTGGCTGTTCTTTTGGAGCAACTGTATTTGGCTCTCAGTAGCTCGCAATAATCTGTAATTCCAGTCTCAGGGAACAAGCATAAGTGGTGCACAAGCAAAATAATCATACGCATAAAAATAAATAAATAATTTAAAATTATTTTGAGAAACATCTCTATATAACAGTAGAACAGTACAGTGATGTACTCTGTGACCTCGATTTGACAGCTGGTAACACTGCAGCCATAATGCCATTTTCCCACCCCTTGCCAATCCTTCCATGAATCTCTGAACACTGTGTAGTTGACCTTCTTAATGATCTATACTGATTTCCTGCAAGATAACTGAGTGTTACATTTTATATTCCTCCAACACAAAGTCACCACAGCAAGTAAGTATGGTTCTTACTAGTGTAAGAACCATACTATCTGCTCCTTGTAGAACAGTTGCTACATGGAACTAGAACAAAATGTAGACGAAGTACTGACCCGTCCAAGAAGGTCTTCTGGACTTGCAAAGCACCATCATCCTGCTCTTTGAGCAGTGCTGACATTTTCAAAAGGGCACTTCCATTGTGGCAGGACCAACACCAGATCTACAGAAAGAAAAGGAAAACCTCTGCTAGACAGAATATTCAAAACCAAATAGGGGGCAGGTAAGTTTAGTATTTACAGTCAAACAGAGACATTTATAACTTCAAAACCAAATGGCTGGATACAGTCGATAAAGATTATAGTCTTAAAAATTAAAAAGAACAGGATTAGGCAGTCAGCGTGGGGCTTGTTCACAGCCTGGCATTCACCCTTCACTTGGCTTTAGGGCTAGTGACTTAAATGGTGGCAGTAGCACCATTACTGTTGCTCCTAGCAGGATGGTAGCTACCGTGGCAATGTAGCTAATATGCCCCACATTTGCATGAATTAACTCACTGAAGTCTCAGGATCAGTTCATGTGGTAAGTGTGATTATTAGCCCCATTCACAGCAAGGAACTGAAGTTCAGAGACAACGACGGACTTTCTACCTGACGGCAATAAACAGCTCAGTTCTTGCCAGCAGAGAGCACCGCTGAGAAGATGGCCAGCTAACTATTTGACAGTGAATCTGAAACTCACAGAGGGAAGCTGACCATGACCCATTCTATCTCACAGCTCTTATGCAGCAAGAAAGAATGTGGGAGACCTTGGAAAGAACGGACTTGGAGGAACAATAAAGAAAGGGGGAAAGATGAGTGACTGTGAAAGACAGTCTAAGGTGCCTAGATGTTTTTTTCCTGGATACTGCTTCTGCAAATTGGAAATGATCTCAGAGTGAAGCAATGTGCCCTGGGTGCCTTGGCTAGATGTGTAAGCACAGCTTCCGTGCGCTGCAGCAGGTTCCGTAGTGGCTCTCTAGCCTTCCCCTGCTGACCACACTATCAACCTTGGCTTAAGTAATGCTGCTGGAAAGAAAAAAGTCGGGAGTGTGGTCAGCAAGCCGGCTCAGCAAGTAAAGATACTTGGAGCCAAGCCTGACAACCTGAGTTCAATTCCTGGACCCACATGATGAAAGGAGAGAACTGACTTGTATAAAGTCATCTTCTGACTTGTGCACACACTGCTGAATGAACGGATGGATAAATAAGAGATGAATGAGGGAAGAATGCATTCCTGAATGCATGAAGAATGAATGAATGGATGGAATACCATTTTTTTCCCTCTTACTAGACACCATTCATATCACCTGCAATGAATAAACCATGCCTTGGATAAGAGAACAGCTGCCTGGGCAAGAGCTAGAGTCCTGCACAGCAATTCAGGATCTGTTCTGCACTCAAGAAAATCAGAAAGAACTGTCTTGGGGTTCAGGGGAAGGTGACTGAACTTAGAGTGGGTACACTGGGCACTTAATGCCACTAATATACCACCAGATAGCATCCAGGAGACCTCAGAATGAGGGATTATGAGTTCATCAGAGAGGACTGCTACCCTGGACATGGGAAGTAATGTCACCTAGAAAGTGGGGGCTGACAACTGCTTTAGCACCTGATCCCCCAAGGGACCTTCTCATATGAGGCTTCAGTATTCAGATACTGAAAACTGGGGAGGGGGGTCCTTTGCTTCTTACTTCCTCCTCCAGTGTGACAAGAAGCAGCACGCAGAAACTACTACAGGCTTCTATGCTTGCTGCCAACTGTATGGAGTAATATTCTGAATACTGAAGAAGTCATGCCCACTAGCTGGTACAGCTTATTTGGATGCAGATGGAGGATACTTATAGTTGTGACTGGATGACAGTATCCAAAAAATTAAATGTCCCTAACATTTTTAACTACTTATTTGAGAAAAAAAAAAAAAGATAGTCCTTTAGGGAAATACAACTGTATATCTGTTGTTTTAAAAGATGAAAATTCCAAATGTTCTATTTTACCAATAAAGACTCAGGAGCCAGATGCTGGAGTGAAAACCTGCTAGCTCACAGGGGCAGAGAAAGCACCAACTAACTTCCCTTTTCAGCTCAAGTCCAGATGGGAAAAAACCCCAAAGGCTCACTAGCTCAGCTCACAGTCTAGGAGGAAAAGGACAAAAAACCCAAAGCCAAATGTTTGGTAGCTCAAAGCCTAAAAAAAAAAAACAAACAAAACCAAAAGCCAGAGAGCTAGAGAGCTAAAGCCAAAGAGCTAAAGCCCAAAAAGCTCCTTCTTCTTCTGCACACTCAGCTCCAAGTCCCTTCTACTCTTTAATCCCAGTCAGCTGGTTTCTTACTCTGCGCTTGACCTAGAGTTAACTTTTTAAAATCCTATATACAGAAAGCTCTTAGACTAAAGGTGTGTGATAGGGCTCAACCACACCAAATGAGAAGCAGGGTTTTACAGTTCACAATCTCAGGTTCACAACAGGATCAAATATCCTGCAACATATCTCATTTTTCAATTGGGACCTATTAATCAGAATTGTCTCACCTCATCTGAGGCACAAGGCACAACTCATTACTATTCTTTATTTCAAAGAGCAAAACCACACAGTCAACTTAGCAAAAACGGCAAGGACCAGAGTGACTTGACAAAGCATACAGGCGATCAATGCAGAAGAGTTAGTGAAGGAATAAACAGAAGAGGGGCCAATAGTGATAGCTGCAACCTGCTGAGCATGGCAAGGCCCTGGACTGGAGCCCAGCACCAAGCAAAGGAAGAGAGAGGTAGGCAGAGCGCAGACGGGAGGACACTGACTGCTGTGTCAGTTCCGTCTTGGGTGCTACCTCACTGCTGTCCACGCACACTGCCACACTAAGGATGTTAGAACACAGAACTGTGGCAGACGAGGGAAGAACACCTTCCTAAAGCACCTAACAAAGGTGGCTGGCTCTCCACCCATTTAGAGAAAGTTTTCTATGCCTCAGCCCCAAAGCCTGGGAGAACATGCTGTATCTAAACTTCCTGTGCGGCAGGGATAAAGGAGCTTACTCCCACAAGTGCTGCTAATTCTTTTTTTGTTTCTTCCCACAGACCCCACCCCACCCCATTTTCTGTATTTCTCCATGAAAGGCTGGAGGTAGAACCCTCAACTTCATTCCTCTCAAGCAAGTATACTTTTCCAAGTATATTACACACTGTTCTGAGACCCAGGACCCTTGTGAGTGGCCACAATACCACAACCATTTTCCACTGTGGTGACATATGCACTGGTGGCACAGGAGCAATGGCTAATGAACCGCCAGTCAGGGCATCACTACTCAACTACACAACTTGTTAATAAGTTGCCACCAGAAAAAAACATAGTCTGAGTCACCTGAGAATGTCCTTGTTGCACAAGCCTGATGACCAGAGCTCAATCCCCAGATCATGAGCAAAGGTGCAAGGAGAAACTCAACTCCCCTCTGACCTCCACACATGTACCATGGCATCCATGTCCTCAATCCCCACTAATAATAACATTTTTAAATGATCGATTTGATAATCTTGATCACTATATCATAAAGTGTCTATCCCACTGAGCTGAGAGTGCCTTTGACATGAACTGTGAAAATTTAAACTTTAGAGAACTAATTCTTATACTATTAACAGGAGCTAGGCATGCTGCCATGGGAGAAAGGCAGCCATCAGTCCTTCTAGCTGTGATGGCTACAGACCACAATAATGTCTGGCCCAGAAGACAGTGCCAATGAAGCAACTGTGGCCCTTTTAACTTGGGGGTAATCAACTGCTATCTAATAGAACCTGTATTCTAAATAGTTATCCATATGCCCATAGTAAGTATAGGTCTCATGCCTCATCAAAGAAGCCTTGTTTTCACAGCAGATAGTGACTGGATCGCTGGACCCAAGCTGGTCAAATGCAGAAAACAAATGACTGGGGTGTTCAACCCTAACTAGTAAATTTACAACAGTAGAAAGTTTTAAGAACTAGAGGATCAGGACACCTGCTGGGAAACAGTGTCTTCAATATATGACCAGGAAGCTGCACCCATGAAACCTCAATAATATGGTTAGTTGCCTAAAAAAGAGCTGCAGAATGGGGATGCCAGTTGATATGCCAATGAGGATGGAGTAAATTTCACAAGGCCCAAGCCTAGATGAAGAGCTATGTACAAGCAATGGCTGCTGAGAGAGGGATAATCAGTCTTCTTCCCTGAAGGCTTATCTAGTCCTAAGCCATCAAGACATGAATACACAAGCAACACTAAATGGACTCAGAAGGTTGTGTGTGTGCATGCACACACACATACATATATATGTGTATTTGTGTATACACATAAGCATACGCATATATAACAATTACATGTTATATAGCTGTTATAATACATAATAATTAGAGATCATGAATTTGTGAAGGTATAAGGAGAGACATGGGAAAAGTTGAGAGAAGAGAGGGAAGAGTGAAATGACAGATGCTCCTGTACAAAATCTCAGTTAAGATTGAATTTCCAAAAAAATTTAAAGTGAATAAAGTGAGTTTATCATTTTACAGAAAGCAATTTTAAAAATGTTGTCAACTGAGAAAAAAATTAAGCTTTAAAGCAAGCAAACAAACAAACAAATAAATAAATAAGAAATGTGAAAAACTAGTACCTGACATTACTTGAACTGTTTTCCTACATTTACTCTTCTGGTAAGAGACTGGTATTAATTGTAAATATTTACATATATAACCCATGAACCAATATGTTCAAATGTGTAATAGGACAGAATGTATACCCTTCTAACCATAACACAGAATGATGGATTTAAATATGAAAAAGAGGAACAGTTCCTTGTGTTTTCAAATTCCTTTCCGTGGTTAACCTTTGTGAACGTGTCATGGAGCATATTCTGGTGCACTGTCAAGTAGCGATACTCTCAGTCCAGCTACTAACTAAACCCCCTTTCGAAACACACACACCTGAAACTGGAGTTTCTCTGTTTTTTTTTTTTTGTTGTTTTGTTTTGTTTTTTTAAGATTTATTTATTATGTATACAATGTTCTGCCTGCATATACACCTACACATCATAAGAGGGCACCAGATCTCATAATAAATGGTTATGAGTCACCATGTGGTTGCTGGGAATTGAACTCAGGATCTCTGGAAGAGCAGCCAGTGCTCTTATATTCTGAGCCATCTCTCATCTCTGTTTTTAACCCATCCCCAGCACACTACAGCAGACAGGATAAAAGAATCGAGCTGTTGGGTCAGGGAAGAAATAAAGAAAGAAATTAAAGACTTCCTAGAATTCAATGAAAGTGAAGGCACAGCATACCCAAACTTATGGGACACAATGAAAGCAGTGCTCAGAGGAAAGTTCATAGCACTAAGTGCCTTCAAAAAGAAATTCGAAACATCTCATACAAGGATCTTACAGCTCACCTGAAAGCACTAGAAAAAAAAGCAGACACACCCAAAAGGAGTAGATGACTGGAAATAATCAAACTCAGGGCTGAAATCAATAAACTAGAAACAAAGAGAACAATTCAAAGAATCAAAGAAATCAAGAGCTGGTTCTTTGAGAAAATCAACAAGATAGACAAACCCTTAACCAAGCTAACTAAAAGACAGAGAGACACTATCCAAGTCAACAAAATCAGAAATGAAAAGGGGACATAACAACAGACACTGCGGAAATCCCAACTATCATTAGGTCTTACTACAAAATGCCTATATGCCACAAAATTTGAAAATCTAAATGAATGGACAATTTTCTTGATCAATTCCACTTACCAAAGCTGAATCAAGACCAGGTAAATCAATTAAATAGTCCTATATCCCCTAAGGAAATAGAAGCTGTCATCAAAAGTCTCCCATCCAAAAAAAGCCCAGGGATAGATGGTTTCAGCACAGAATTCTACCAGACCTTTAAAGAAGACCTAACTGCAATTCTCTTCCAACTATTCCACAAAATAGAAACAGAAAGAACATTACAAAACTCATTCACCTTGATACCTAAACCTCACAAAGACCCAGCAAAGAAAGAGAATTTTAGGCCAATCTCCCTTATGAATGTTGAGGCAAAAATACTCAACAAAATACTCGCAAACTGAATCCAAGAACATATCAAAGATATCATCCACCATGACCAAGTACGCTTCATCCCAGGCATGCAGGGGCAGTTCAATATACAGAAATCCATCAATGTAATCCACCATATAAACAAACTGAAAGAAAAAACCACATGATCATTTCCTTAGATGCTGAAAAAGCATCTGATAAAATCCAACATTCGTTTATGCTTAAAGCCCTTGAGAGATCAGGGATACAAGGCACATACCTAAACATAGCAAAGGCAATATACAGCAAGCCAATAGCCAACATCAAACTAAATGGAGAGAAACGTAAATCATTCCTACTGAAATCAGGAACAAGACAAGGTTTCCCATTCTCTCCATATCTCTTCAACATAGCTCTTGAAGTCCTTCCTAGAGCGATAAGCAATTAAAGGAGATCAAGGGGACTCAAATCAGAAAGGAAGAAGTCAAAGTATCACTATTTGTAGATGATATGATAATATATATGAGTGACCCCAAAAATTCTAACAGGGAATTCCTATAGCTGGTAAACACCTTCAGCAAAGTGGCTAGATAAAAAATTCACTAAAAAAAAAAAAAATCAGCAGCTCTTCTGTATACAAAAATACAAATGGGCTGAGAAATATATTAGGGAAACAACACCCTTCACAATAGCCACAAAGGACATAAAGTATCTTGGTGTAACTCTAACCAAGCAAGTCAAAGACTTGTATGAAAAAATACTTCCAGTCTCTGAAGAAAGAAATAGAATATATCAGAAGATAGAAAGATCTCCCATACTCATAGCTTGGCAGGATTAACATAGTAAAAAAGGCCATCTTACCAAAAGCAATCTACAGATTCAATGCAATTCCTATCAAATTACAATTCTTTACAGACCTTGAAAGAAAAATTCTCAACTTCATATGGAATAACAAGAAACCCAGAATAGATAAAACAATCCTCCACAATAAAAGATCTTCTGGAGGTATCTCCATCCCTGACCTCAAGCTGTCTTATATAGCAACAGTAATAAAAACTGCACGGTAATGGAATAAAAACAGACTGGTAAATCAATGGAATAAAATACAAGACCCAAAAATAAACCCACACACTTATGGACACCTGATTTTTGACAAAGATGACAAAACCATACAATGGAAAAAAGATAGCCTCTTCAATAAATGTTGCTGGTCTAACTGGATATCTACATGTAGAAAAATGCGAATAGATCCATACTTATCACCCTGCACAAAACTAAAATCCAAGTGGATACAAAGACATCAACATAAAACCGGACACACTAAACATGTTAGAAGAAAAAGTGGGAAAGAGCCTTGAACTCATTGGCACAGGAGAAAAATTCCTAAACAGAACACAAACAGCCCAAGCTCTTAGAGCAACAATTGATAAATGGGACCTCATGAAACTGAAAAGCTTCTGTAAAGAAGAAGACATTGTCATTACAACAAAACAGCCTACAGACTGGGAAAGGACCTTCACCAACCCTATATCAGACAGAGGGCTAATATCCAGTATATATAAAGAACTCAAGAAGTTAAACAGTAACAAATCACTAATCCAATTAAAAAATGGGATACAGATTGCTAAACAGAGAATTCTCAATAGAGGAATATCGAATGGCAGAGAAACACTTAAAGAAATGCTCAATGTCCTTAGTCACCAGGGAAATGCAAATCAAAACGACCCTGAGATTTCACCTTACACTCATCAGAATGGCTAAGATCAAAAAGTCAAGCGACAATACAGGCTGGAGAGGTAGAGAAAGGGGAACCCTCTTCCAGTGCTGGTGGGAATGCAAACTTGTACAAGCACTTTGGAAATCAATCTGCCACTTTCTCAGACAATTAGGAGTAATGCTGCCTCAAGGTCCAGCTATACCACTCCCTAGGCATAAATCCAAAATATGCTCTAGTATACAACAAGGACATTTGCTCAACCATATTTGTAATACAAATTTATTTGTATTACATTTATTTGTAATAGCCAGAACCTGGAAACAACCCAGATGTCCCTCAACTGAGGAATGGATACAGAAATTGTGGTGCACTTACACAGTGGAATACTATTCAGCAATTAAAAACAAGGAAATCATGAAATTTGCAGGTAAATGGTGGGAACTAGAAAAGATCATCCTGAGTGAGGTATCCCAGAAGCAGAAAGACACACATGGTTACATACTCACTTATAAGTGGATATTAGACATATAATATAGGATAAACATACTAAAATCTGTACACCTAAAGAAGCTAAGCAGGAGGCGGACCCTGGCTAAGATGATCAATCTTCAAAACTTTAGGCAGAGTGCAGGGAATTTCATGAAAGAAGGGGGAGATAGAAAGACCTTTAGGGGACAGAAGCTCCACAAAGAGAGCAACAACCAAAATATCTGGGTCCAGGGGTCTTTTCTGAGATTGATACTCCAACCAAGGACCATTCATGGAGATAACCTAGAATCCCTGCACAGATGTAGCCCAAGGCAGCTCAGTCTCCAAGTGTGTTTCCTAGTAAGGGGAATGGGTGCTATCTCTGACATGAACTCAGTGGCCGACTCTTTGATCACCTGCCACTGAAGGGAGGAGCAGCCTTGCCTGGTCACAGAGGAAGACAATGCAGCCAGTCCTGATGAGGCCTGATAGGCTAGGGTCTGATGGAAGGGGAGGAGGACCTCCCTTATCAGTGGACTGTGGGAGAAGTTTGGGAGAAGAGGGAGGGAAGCCGGGCTTGGGAGGGGAAGAGAGAGGGGTCTACAGCTGGAATACAAAGTGAATAGATTGTAATAAATTAAAAAAAATTTAATTAATTAAAAAAAAATCTAGCTGTCTTCCAAAATGCCAAATAGTCTATTCCATTTTACTGTTTTGGATGGTTATTTTCCATAAAAATATATTGCTTATACTAACACGTGTTACTTAAATTTTTTTCATTAAATTTCAGGTTTAAAAAACTTTAACAATGTCTAACTCTGTAGCCTACACTGGCCTAAAACTTATGAAGTCCATGCTGGCCTCAAACTCACAGCAATCCTCCTGCTTCAGTCTCCTTAGTGCTGGGATTATAGGCATGAGCCATTACACCCAGTTCCAACTGGAATTTCTAATATAACAAAAGCCACATAAACAAAAACTCTTTCAGAGCCACAGTACTTTTCATGAGTGTAAAGGCATATATGGAAACCATAGCCATCAATCAATGACTGAAAACTGGTGGAATGTGATCCTGTTCTATTCCAAAGAATACTTTTTGAAACTCTCAGACTTCGCTGCATCTAGTTGGAGATCAGAAAAACTCACATAGAAATATTGTATCTCTGGCTTCCTCTGGGGAAAAAACAAAATCTGGCCATCTGACAATATTCAACTGACAGCGCTACAGGCTGGTACTGAAGAGCTGTCCCCTGGGCCAGGCAGAGGGACTCTGGCCCTCTATAAGGGCCATGCTCATTACCTGCCCAGACTCCCCTCTATTGGCTCTAGGCATATGATGGTTGTTTCACCATCTTGGCTCACACTCAAGATTCTTCTGGCAAACCAGCCTTGTAAACTGCACAGCACTTCCTTATAATTCTCATTTCTTCTCATTCCCACAGGCTTGGTAACTCCAAGGCAACAATTAGAAGTAGAGGTGTCATCTAGTCTTCCTTTATTTGGTCAGTGACATATTAAATATGGTTCCTATCACATTCTATTCTAGGAAAACTAAGGTGTGCTTCATGTTGTCTCTAGAGAAAACTCAGCATGCCCATACCAAGATTAACAGAGCTGGCCAAAAAGAATGTTATGACTTAAGTGTTAAAACAGGCAGGCCTATTATCCTCCAAGAGCTTTTCAATTTGTGATGACTTCAAACCTGTCCCAGGGAGCCTCATGTTTAGGAGGCTGCTAAGGGGGTCTCTGTGGTGGTATTATTATTATTATTTTATTTTTTTCCCGGAGACAGGATTTCTCTGTGTAGCCTTGGCTGTCCTGGCCTTGAACTCACAGTGATCCGCCTGCCTCTGCCTCCTTTGTGCTGGGATTAAAGGCATGTGCCACCATGCCTGGCTCCCTGTTGTATTTTTGGATTATTCTTAGACTATAGACAAACTCTGGAGCACTAAAGGCAAGTGCATTAAGGAGGAGGATGCTAGGATCGGCTAAGAGCCGCTGATGTCTCCTCTCCCAGTTTCCGGACATACTTACTGGTATGCCACGGCCCTGGAAACGCTGTACATCCTCTTCAGGAAGGGGAATAGGGACAACAAAGTATGCTGGCAACCTAGAAGAGACAGCATCGGCTTTTGGTTAAGACACTTATTTCACAAAACGCAAAACCTCCCATCAGTGAATACAAGGAAGTAACACGGAACTACCAAAAGGACCACACTTTCCTTTTAAGAACCAGCTCAGATGAACTGCCATCCCTGGGCTGGTAATAAATATTCTGACCAAATAAGTTAGCAATCTGGATTCCAACCCGAGCTCTGCCTAAGGCTCCGCACAGCCCTGCCTCTGTCAGCAAGGAAGGCGAGTTGTTTTCTTTCTGTGTCTGTCCTCTTCAACAAAATGAGGGAGATGGAGGATGTGGGCCCATCTCTGCAACAGAGCCCCTGCCTAGCATGCACAAGGCCCTAGATTTAATCTTCAGCACTAAAAAAGGGGGAGGTTGGAAAATCTAAAAGCATATGAAGTCCAGTAACAACATAAACACCTGTGTCACTTATAATTAAACTAAAAATCAGTAACCATGATGACTGTTGTCCATTTCATCACATGCTCTGAGATGGGCAAGGTGGCACATGACTTTAATCCCAACACTTAGGAGCCAGGTTCTCTGAGTTCAAGGCCAGCCTGGTCTACATAGTGAGTTTCAGGAAAGCCAGGGATGAAAAAAAAAAAAAAAAAAAAAAAAAAAGCCTGTCTCAAAACAACAATAACACAAAAACAAAACAATAACAAAAGAAGAAAGACCAAATTTTATAAAACAAGTTTTGCCAACAACAAATATTTAAGGAGTGCGCCTCTGTGGCAGACACCATTCTAATCCATCACATGATTCACTTAATCCAACATCTATCAGGTATTCAGTATAATTATTTACATTTTACAGAAAGAAACTAGGAAATTGAGGGTCTTCCTGGGTTACAACCAGAGACCTAGAGCCATTGTGATTTCATTATCTACAGGAGAAACTTCATCTCTACAAGAATAAGCCAGCTGAACAGCAGACAACGAGAAAGCTAGATTGTTCCAAGTTGCAGGGATCAAAAACATGGGCACACTGGCTCCTAGTCAACAGACTCCTCCCTAAGAGCTGTAAAGATGTTTCCTTCGAAGAAGTTGAAATAAAGCCTCCCGAGACAGAAGGCCCCTGTGTGGCTCAGCAGCAACGGAATAATCAGATGATGTTTGCATATACGCGCTACATGTTTAACCTCAATCTGTCAAGCATCAAGTCATGGAACAGAGACATTTTTTAAAAAAGGTTTTTGTGTGTATGTGTGTGTCCCTGAGTGTATGTCTGTGTACCATGTCCATGCAAGTGACTTCAAAAACCAGAAGAGGTGCTGGATCCCTAGTCCTCTGCAAGGCCAGAAAGTAATCTTATCCACCGTTCCACAAGTACCATAGAAAGATGGATCTTTAAAGTCAAAGAGTTCAGAACACAAATGACTGAGCCATTAATCAATTCCTAGAAGGTGGACTAACATACTAAAATCACGAGGAAGTGTAGTCATCAAACTCCACACTGTGGGAAACAATTAGCAAACAGTTTGATATCCTCAAGAAAAAAATGATGGTGTAAGTACCTACACATAAAGCAATTTAAGAACCCTATCAATAAATGGCAAAAAATACTACTCTGAATCTTTATTAAGAATAAATTAAAAAGATGAAAGAGAAATGTTTCCAAAATCCTATGTTCATATAATCCTAGTATTTGGGTGGCTAGCCTGGGACATATAGTGAAGCCGTCTCAAAACACGCACGCACGCACGCACCAAACTTCTTTTTACCTCCATGCAGACAATTTTAAAAGGACAAAGATCCCATGAGACCATGATGTACACTAAGGTCTGTGAACCACTGGTCATGGCTAAGGCCCTCAAGTCACAAACAGAATTAAGACTTTGACTTCTGAAGTTCTGAGGTACTTACATTTTCTTATATACTTGCCTGAGTAGGTGGGCAGTAAGCTAACCTTTCTTTAGGGATGGTCACTAAAGTAAAAGCACTTTCACAGAACAATGGCTTTTAAACTCAAGCCCATTAAAAGCAGAGTGAAAAATTAGAAAATTACCAAAATCCAGGCTTGAGTCCCTGATTACAAACCAGAAGCTTAAAGCTCTCCAAGAATGCAGGGGATTAAAACTGCTGTTCTGGAATGTTCTGGAATGCCATGCTATCAGGGTAGAGCAGAATCTGTTGAGAAATGCAGGCTCGGCTCACTCCACCTGCCCAGTCAGCACCTGCTTATCTAACACTGGGAAGCCCTGACTGGACTGTAACTCCCACACGGGCCACTGAGGAGTTCTCAATGCACCTTCTTCAATATTGCGTTCTATTAAGCTGCAGTGGGCCCTGGACCTAAATAACTCTGCATGTCTTCCCCACCTAGTAAGATTAAATACTCCACAGTGTTACCTCTCTGGTTAATGTCATCTTATATGAAGCTGTTCATCCACAAAAAGAACGTCTAGTAAATCTGAGTCCCTGTCCCTGAGCACTATTGAAAAGCACCACTCCAGGCACAGGGTGGAGGGTGTTCTCACTTATCCCATTTAGCTCTAGTGGATCCCAGGCAGTCTGAGACTATGAGCAATTAGTCTTCCTCTTCAAAACAGCCCCTTGAAGTAGCAGGATAAGTTCAGAGTAAAGAGCCTTTCTTGGGGCAGCTTCAATGGAAGCTGGGAAGCTGGTCAACCCAGTCATGGCACAGCTATAGTCTGGTGAGGGTAAGCCAAGCACAGAGCTACATCTCGCTGTGTTGCCACTGGTTCATGGGTCCCTCTGCAAAGCACCCACTCCATGGGGCTATACACCTTCTTGTATCTCCACAAGGAAGTGGAGTGAAGTAAGGATTTAGGAGTTGAAAAAGAGAAGCAATAGGCCTGTGACACCCAAACAGCCAGCTAGTTTCTCCTTCTTTCCTAGACAGAATAGGGGAGTGGGTTGCCCTGTCCATGTTTCAGATTGGTCGAAATCAAAGCTGCTATGCTGAAGAAGCCCAAGACAGCCCAATATAAAAAGTACTATGAACCAACAGTATTTTATGGAGCTGTCAGCAGACTGCTAGGAAGTTATGTTCTCAAATGATAAGACTCAAGTTTCTAAAAACAGATCCACAGAGTCATCCTTTAAAAATGTAGGCCAGATCACTCCCTGTTTCTGCTCAAACTCCCCCTCACTGTTCTCAAAATGAAAAGGGATAAATTCTTCTGGAAGCATCCAACCATCCCTTCTCCTTACCCCTTTCTCTGGCCTGCTCCTCCCTAGTCCTTGGGCCTCTTGCTGAAGCACACACAGCCCTGCCCTGGATGTTCCTGCCTACCAGGCTTCTCTGGACTCTCCTTCTCCTGGCTCTGATGAAAGGCCACTTAGCCCCAGGACCTTCCTGACCACCCTCTTCTCCACCACCTCCAGTTCTCCCCACCTTTTGCCTGATCTGTTTCTCCACAGAACTTTTTTTTAATACTGATATTGAAACCAGGGCCTCATATATGACAGGCAAGTGCCCTATTTCACCAAGTATCAGTCTCAGTAGCTCTCTACCTTGAATTTTTTTCTATGTATTCTTGTGTGTCTGATGTCTGAATGCATGTGCGGCCAGGCAACAGTCTTCAGGAGTCAGCTTTCTACTTCTGCATTAGGTTCTGAGATGAACAGCAGGATCATGCAAACTGCTTTACCTGCTAAGCCATCTTTTTCAGAAAGGGTCTCTCAACGAATCTGGAGCTCACCAGCTGGTTAGACTGGAGAGCCAGCAAGCCCTAGGAATCAGGTTATCTTGACCTCCCCAGCACTTCCATTACACATACATTTCTTTTACATGGGTTCTAGGGATCAAACTGAGGTCCTCATCCTTGTGTGGGAAGCACTCTACCAACTAAGCCATCTTCCCAACCCTACTGTTGAGTGTCTTAATAATAGATGCTCTACGGACTTCTGTTAAAAGCTTCTGTCAAGCCTTGACAGCTGTCTTCAACATCACACACAAATAATAAAAATAAAAGCTATAGTTGAAGGAAGGGATCTGTACATAGTTGATGGGAGTGCCAAAGAGCACAATCTCTGAGGCAGTCAGTCTGATAATTCTTAAACAGCTAAACACAATTAATCACACGTTTTGGCACTGTATTAGATTATATACCAGAAAGAAATAAAAAGCATATCCTCATAAAACTTCTACATAAATATTTGTGACGGTTTTATATAGAAAAGCCTTGAACTAAAACAACCCAAATATCCATCAACAAAAGAAAGGATAAATAAAATATAAAATATTGTTGTTTGGTAATAAAAAGAAAAAGCCAGAGGTGCTGGTGCATGTCTGTACTGGATGCTCAGGAGACTGAGGCAGGAAGACCTTCGGTTTGGGGCTAATTTGGACTAACTAGTGAGTTCTAGACGCACCTGGGCTCTAAAGAAAGACTCTGTCTCAAAAATAATAATAATAAATTAAAAAATTAAAGAGAGAAGGCAGTCATTTAAAGACCACCTATTCTATGTTTTTTTTTTTTAATATAAAAAAATGTCCAGAACAGGCAAATATATCATTTGCTTAGGGACTTGGACAGAGATGAAAACAGAGGCAAAATGTGGGATGACTATCAAATTTAGATTTTCTTTCCAGAATGATTAAAATGTCCTAAAACTTACTAAGATTCTAACTGTAGAACAATGTCAATACATTCAAACAGTGTTGGGGGTTGGAGAGACAGCTTAGTGGTTTGTTTTGTTTTGAGACAGGGTCTCTCTATGTGGCCCTGGCTGTTGCTGAACTTGCTATGTAGACCAGGTTAGACTCAAACTCAGAGATCCACCTGTCTCTGCCTCCCAAGTGCTGGGATTAAAAGCGTACATCGCTAATCATAGCTGTGTACACTATTCTTCCAAAAGACCCAAGTTCAGTTCAGAGCACCCACTTCACAGACAAGTCACAGACACCTGTGACTCCAGCTCCATGGGATATGTGATGACTCGTCTTGGTTGTCAACTTGACTGTCTGTGAAATGAACTAAAACACAAGCTTCTGGGCACTTCTGTGAGGGATTTTCCTGATCAGATCTGAAGTAGAAAGATACACTAAATGTGGGTGGTACCTTCTGGCAGCCTGGACAAAAGGACAAAGAAGAGACCTGTTTTTATGGCTGCTTGCCTTCACTTTTACTGACAAGATCATGTATCTGATACTGTGGTATTCCTTTGCTGGTATCAGAACCAACTTCTTCAACATTTCAATAGCTCTCCAGGAATC
Organism: Psammomys obesus; assembly: GCF_907164565.1. NCBI lineage: Eukaryota > Metazoa > Chordata > Mammalia > Rodentia > Muridae > Psammomys > Psammomys obesus. Next base: position 3,689,101 of record NW_026585987.1, read on the forward strand.
CTCCAACCCTTCAGTGCTAGGCTGGAACTGCTGAGATAGCCAGCCTTGTGGACTGAGCTGCGCCTGGATTCTCAGTTTCTCTAGTGTGAGGCAGCTATTATCGGACTCCCGAGACCATACCGTATAGGAAACCTAATAGTGTGTGTGTGTGTGTGTGTGTGTGTGTGTGTGTGTGTGAGAGAGAGAGAGAGAGAGAGAGAGAGAGAAGAGTGAGAGTGAATATCATATCCCCATTCTATAAGACTTGCTTCTTCAGAGAACCCTACTATATGATCTATGTAACTAATGGTAACAGCCATCGTGGATAGCTTACCTGTCACAGACTTTGTAGTCTTCATTCACACTCACTGTTTTGTACTTCACACTACCCTTGGTCCGCTCCAGCTCCCAACACCAGTCTTTCAGTGTGTCAAACATTACAGTGTGGTTCCTGGGATCAGTGGCTAAGAAAACAAAATAAGCATGACAGTAAAGTCTTTGCACGAGGCTGGTATTTGTTCAGATGAGCATACACACTCTGAACCTAATTTGTTACACTGAGTCTATCTTTATCAAAGAAGGATATATTCACACCTTAATTATTCCACTTTTCTCCACTTTCTGTCATTAATCAAAATTATAATGGGAATTTTATTCAAATGTTTATTACACTTATTTATTATGTGTGTTGGAGAGGGAGATGGCATGCCTGTCAGAGTGCACATTTGTTAAGCAGAGGACAACTTGCAGGGGTCAGTTCTCCCACCACATGAGTAGTGGGGATTAAACTAGGATTGACAGGTCTGAGCCATCCCACTGGTCCAAGCTGTCTCTACATACTGTAGGAAAGGAGCTGTTTTGTTCTTAAAGATTTATTTTCATTATTTTATGTTTATATGTATGCATCTGATTCTATACTCCAAGTGTGTGAAAACCTGTGGGGTCCAGACAATGGTGCTGGAGTTACAGGCAGTTGTGAGCTATACACTATGGGTGCTGGGAGCTGAACTTGGTCCTAGGGAAAAGCAGCAAGCACTGTTAACTGCTAAGCCATTCCTCTAGCCCTATGAAGCTATTTTTGTTCCACTCCTTACAAAAGTAATTCCTAGCTCCATTCTCAGTCATCTTCCCATGAGATAATTTACATAAAACAAAACCCTGTGAAACACAGAAAGACGGGCTTGGCACAAAAGCTAATAAAGGAAGTATTTTTAGCCCTACCACATGTGTATAACATGGCACACTGATCAGAACAGCATGTCAGACTCTGGGATGAAAATCCTTCTTCAGTTTGTGATGTGCTGCCTGCAAGAGACCTGTCCAGGATGGTACTTTGGTTACTGAAGGCCATAAACAGATCAGAGAGTTACAGTGAACAAAGTGGCCAATAGCCAAGGCCTACATAATGGTGACAGGAACTTTGGCTCCTAAATCAGCAGTGTTAGAACAAAATGTCCAGAAGTACTGCCTAAAACTCAGCAGAAATGGCTGTGGCCTTTCTCCAGACCATCACTGATTGCTGGAAGTGCATGCACATCAAAAACAAACACAAACACAAAAACAAAAACAAAAAACCCCAAGCTTCCTGGAAAAAAAGGCAAGTGTTTGCTAAAACCACCCCAGCTGCTTCTGTTAAATAAAATTATAGTAAAAGTACCTAGAATAATGACAATAACCAATGTTTACAAACAAACTTCTTGACTGCCAACGTTTTATCACCTGATCTTACATTACATCATAGTTGAAACACATTAAAAATATTGTATAAGTGGGATGGAAAGATGGTTCAGTGGTTAAGAGTAGTGACCTTAACCAGCCTACCCAGGTTCAATTCTATCGCCCACATGGCAGCTCCTAACTACCTATAACTCCAGTTTCAGGGAATCCAATGTCCTCTTCTAACCACAATGGGTAACAAGCACACAGGCAGGCAAACAATCAGACATGTAAAAATAACTAAATCTAAAACGATATTATATAAGACAGGAACAGTACTCACTCCTATAATGTCAATATTTAGAAGGCTAAAGTAGAATCGAGTTTGAGAGCAGCCTGAGCTACATACATATTAGAACAACCCTGCCTCAAAATAAGACTATAGACAGACAAACAGATACCATGTCTATCTATGTAGCATAAAAATACTAGGCTGAGGGGGAAAGATCCATTAGTAATGTGCTTGCCTTTCAAGCATGAAGACCTAGTTTGGTTCACGCAGGTGCTTGTATTCTCAGCACTGTGGAGGTAGAGAAGGAAGGATCTGAACTAAAAGGCACTCCATTAACAAAACCCATACAAAAAACTAATGGCTGCCGCGCTGTGGTGGCGCACACCTTCAGTCCCAGCACTAATAGCCTTGCCAGGCTGTGGTGGTGCACACCTTTAATCCCAGCACTTGAAAGGCAGAAGCAGGCAGATCTCTGAGTTTGAAGCTGGCCTGGTCTACAGAGTGAGTTCTAGGACAGGCAGGGCTGCACAGAGAAACCCTGTCTTAAAAAATAAAAACAAAAACAAAAACTAATGGCTAACCTTTACTCCCTGGACCTCCCAATGAAGGTTAGAAGGAAAAACAGAGAAGGATGGAATTACAATAGAATAAAGGTTCTATATACTCTGGGTACCTGGTAGAAAACAAACAAACAAAAACAAAAACCAAACACCAGTGAGTCATGCAACTACCAAGTTCCAAAAGGAAAGGGTTTAACATACTGACCATGTGTTGGCAAGCCTAGAAACTGTCCTAGTAAGAACCAGACCAAAAACATCAGGATTGGTGCTACACACCTTTAATCTTAGCACTCAAGGACAAAGAGATGAGAGGATGCATCTCTGAGTTTGAGGCCAGCATGTTTTTAATTTATTTTTTATTTTTATTAATTACACTTTATTTACTTTGTATCCCCCCTGTGGTTCCCTCCCTCCTCCACTCCCAATCCCATCCTCCCTCCCCCTTCTCCACACATGCCCCTCCCCAAGTGTACTGATTGGGGAGGTCCTCCTCCCCTTCCTTCTGATCCTAGTCTATCAGGTCTCATCAGGAGTGGTTGCATTGTCTTCCTCTGTGGCCTGGTAAGGCTGCTCCCACCTCAGGGGGAGGTGAACAAAGAGCAGGCCAATCAGTTCATGTCAGAGACAGTCCCTGTTCCCATTACTATGGAACCCACTTGGACACTGAACTGCCATGGGCTACATCTGTGCAAGGGTCCTAGGTTATCTCCATGCATGGTCCTTGGGTGGAGTATCAGTCTCAGAAAAGACTGCTGTGCCCAGATTTTTTGGTTCTGTTGCTCTCCTTGTGGAGCTCCTGCAGGGAGAAAACGGGGAAGAGGACAGGAGTCTACCACAGAGGGCTTCTAAAAGGCTCTACCCTGCAGGGTATCAGAGGCCAGCCTGTTTTAGATAGTGAGTTCCAAGGCCAGTTAGGGTTACATCGTAAGACCCTGTCTTCAACAATAACAAAATTTTTTTAATTAAGATGTATGGAAAATGCAGAACTCATAAAACTGAAATACTGATTTTTCAAATATGAATCAAGAGATGCCCATATATAATTAGTCAACACAACCAAAACTGCACACCAGCACCAGGCCAGAATCAGAATAAAAAGAGGCAGAATTTCTAAAAATAGAGATGATTATTTCTCAAGTGTGAGACCAATAGATGTTCATATAAACTGTGGTAATCAACAAAAAAAAGCCATGCTTATGCCTCCCAATATTGTAGCTACAATATAAAGAACCGTCTGTAACAAAGATGAACTTCTGGGACAAATTTCCTGTTTGACTTACTAATAGTAATTAATTAATATTAATGAGAACTATTTTTCCCATACATAGCCCATCACGAATGATAGGTACCTTTCCTTCTTTGAAACAGGGTCTCTGTGTATATCCCTGGTTGGCCTGCAACCTGGTTCCTAAATCAGGCTTACACTGAACTCACAGATATCCACCTGCCTTTGCATTCAAGAATTGGGCCATTAAGCCAAGATAACAGGCACTTTTATTCTCAACTAGCTCTCATATAATGAATGTATCCTATCTGACATGAATTTAATGCTTAATAATCTTCACAAGAAAGACATTAACAATTTTTAAAATGAGAAAATACACCGGGTAGTGGTGATACACACCTTTAATCCCAGCACTTGGGAGCCAGAGGCAGGTGGATCTCTGAGTTCTGAGTTGACGGCCAGCCTGGTCTATAGAGCTAGTTTCAGAACAGCTAAGGCTACACAGAGGAACCCTGTCTCAAAAAACCAACCAACCAACCAACCAACAAATATTAAATAAAATAAGAAAACACAAATACACAAGGCATTTAGAACCCTAAAAGGACATCACCAACAAAGAACTTCTTCTCTACAACATACAGTCAAGATGTTAGAAATACAAAGCAGAAGCTAGGGAGATGGCTCAGTGGGTAAAGTGCTTGGTATAAAAGCCTGAGGACATGAGCTCAGATCCCTAGAACCTACTTAAAAGTGGGGCTGGGTGTAATGGCCTCCACTTTAAATCCCAGCAGAGGCAGGGACATCTCTGTGAGACTGAAGCCAGCCTGTCTCCACAGTAAGCTCCAGGATAGCAAGGACTACTTAGAGAGCTCTGTCTCAAAAAACAAGCCAACAAGAAAAGCCAGGCAGGCACAGCAGCACACATCTGTAAATCAGCGCTGAAGGGAAGGAGATGAGCAAACAGAGTGGATCCCTGACACTCACCGGCCAATAAGCTCTAGGTTCAATGAGAGATCTTGTCTCACAAACTGAAGTGGAGAGGAATTGTGGAAAATATTTGACAATATTGTACACACACACCTACATGAATATGTACATACCACACACAGTCCATATAACGATAACCAACAAGAAACAAGTTTACATTCCCACCAGCAGTGGAGGAGGGTTCCCCTTTCTCCACAACCTCTCCAGCATGTGTTGTCACTTGAGTTTTTGCTCTTAGCCATTCTGATGGGTGTAAGGTGAAATCTCAGGGTCGTTTTGATCTGCATTTCCCTGATGACTAAGGACATTGAGCATTTCTTTAAGTGTTTTTCGGCCATTTGTTTTTTCCCTATTGAGAATTCTCTGTTTAGCAATCTGTATCCCATTTTTTAATTGGATTCCTTGATTTGTTACTGTTTAACTTCTTGAGTTCTTTATATATACTGGATATTAGCCCTCTGTCTGATATAGGGTTGGTGAAAATCCTTTCCCAATCTGTAGGCAGCAGTTTTGTTCTGATGACAGTGTCCTTTGCTTTACAGAAGCTTTTTAGTTTCATGAGGTCCCACTTATGCTCAAGTACACAATAAGGACATTTGCTCAACCATGTTTGTAGCAGCTTTATTTGTAATAGCCAGAAGCTGGAAACGACCCAGATGCCCCTCAACTGAAGAATGGATATAGAAATTGTGGTACATCTACACAATGGAATATTACTCAGCAATAAAAAAAACAAGGAAATCATGAAATCTTCAGGTAAATGCTGGGAACTGGAAAAGATCATCCTGAGTGAGGTATCCCAGAAGCAGAAAGACACATAGGGTATATACTCACTCATAAATGGATATTAGACATATAATATAGGATAAACATACTAAAATCTGTACACCTTAAACTAATCAAGAAGGAGGACTCTGGCTAAAATGCTCAATCCCCATTCAGAAAGGCAAAGAGCATGGACTTCAGAAAAAGGAGAAAACAGGGAACAGGACAGGAGCCAGCCACAGAGGGCCTCTGAAAGGCTCTACCCTGCAGGGTATCGAAGCAGATGCTGAGACTTATGGCCAATCTTTGGGCAGAGTACAGGGAATCTTATGAAAGAAGTGGGAGACAGTAAGACCTGGAGAGGACAGGAGCTCCACAAGGAGAGCAACAGAATCACAAAATCTGGGCACAGGGGTCTTTTCTGAGACTGATACTCCAGCCAAGGACCATTTGTGGAGATAACCTAGGACCCCTGCACAGATGTAGCTCATGGCAGTACAGTGTCCAAGATAGTTCCATAGTAATGGGAACAGGGACTGTCTCTGACATGAACTGATTGGCCTGCTCTTTGTTCACCTCCCCCTGAGGTGGGAGCAGCCTTACCAGGCCACAGAGGAAGACAATGCAACCACTCCTGATGAGACCTGATAGACTAGGATCAGAAGGAAGGGAAGGAGAACCTTCCCAATCAGTGCACTTGGGGTGGAGAAGGGGGAGGGAAGATTGGATTGGGAGGGGAGGAGGGAGGGAGCTACAGGGGGGATACAAGGTGAATAAACTGTAATTGATAAATTAAAATAATAATTTTTTTAAAAAAAAAAGAAAAGAAAACAACAAAACTCAGATAGGCATAATCACTTGTACCTATAATCCCAGCATGTGAGAGGCTAAAGCCACTAATTGGAGGCTACCTTGTACTACATAGTGAGTACTAGGCCAGGCTGGGCTACAACTGAGACCATGTCTCAAAAATTTATGCAGAAAGACAGAGAATAAAACATTATTAAAAGCTCTTTGAGGAAAAGACCAATTCACCTACAAAGGCCAACAATCAAATTAACATCTAGATTCCTAGATTCCTTAAAATCTAGGAAAGCATGGAACAATATATTTAAAGTACTGAAAGTAAATAATTACCAACCTAAATTGCTATAAACAGCAAAGCCAGCTTTTAGAACTGACAGAGAAATAAAGATATTTCAAGACCAGCACAAGGTCAAAATTATAACAGTACATAAAAGAATAAATTTCATGACAGTAATATATAAACAAAAGAGAATTAGGATTTCATCACATCCAACAAACTAAACTAGCAAACCCCTGATACTAACATCAGAAAGACCTAGCAAACAATAATCCACCCAACCAGAAAAAAAAAACCAATAAAATTAGTAGAATTAGTAAATATCTCTCAATATTCACTTTAAGTATAAATAGCCTCAACTCACCAAAAATTAAAACAAATAAAGTGAAAGATGCAAACAGGCTGAATATATTTTAAAAACCAACTCTAGGGACTAGGGCATGGCTTTTGCAATTACGAGCAAATACTGCTCTTCCAAAGAACCCACATTTGATTCCCATCACCCATGTTGGATGACTCACAAACACCTGTAACCCCAACTCCAAAGAGACCTGACACCTCTGGTCTCAAGTGACACCTAAAAAAAAAAAAAAATTCACATAGATATAACTTAAAATAACAAAAATTAACAGATCCAATTATCTACCATTTCTAGGAAACAGCTGACAAGAGCTGGCACAGACTGAAAATTAAAGGATGCAAGTCAACCTATAACAAATGAAGTTCAAAATAAGCTGGGTAACTATTCTGTTACTTGAGGTATACTTGAAACCAAAATAAGGACAGATAAGGAAGGCCACTATATAGTAATAAGGGACAATTCATCAAGAAGACATACAAATAGTGAATATATATGCGCCAAATGCCAGGGCTCTCAATTACATAAAACATAGTAATAGTAAACATACATGTGCCAAAAGCTAGGACAATCAATTTCATAAAGCAATCACGAATGGGCATTAAAGTCTAATAGGTCCTGATAACAGCAGGTTACTTCATAACCCCATCTCATCTTTGGATAAGTCATCCAAATGAAAATAGAATGAGAAAATCCAGGAGTTATACTATACCATAGATCAAATGGATCTAAGATAGCTACGGAATAGTTTATCCAATAAAAATAGAATACACCCTATTCTTCTCAGCAGCCCATGGAGCTTCCTCTCAAATACACCATATATACTTTACGATGCAAAGCAAGTCTTAGCAAATACAGAAGAACTGAAATGTTTCTTGTCCTCATCAGATCATAGGGAATAAAAGAAATCGACAGCAACACAGGCTGGGGAGACTGATCAATCAGCAAAGTGCTTTCTTTACAAGCAAAAGAACCCCATAGCATATATTTTAAAAAAGCCGGGTAGATGGTGCATGGTGCATACCTTTACTCACAGCACTTAGGGGCACAGGCAATCAGATTCACATGAGTTCAAGGCCAGCCTGCTCTACAAATAAGAGCTCCAGGACAGGCAGGACTATAAACAAACCTTGTCTCAAAATTAAACAAACAAACACCCAGCCAGGTATGGTATGCACTTGTAATCCTAGCATTGGGAAGGCTGGAAGGCAGAGAAGGTAGACCAGTAGGGCTGGCTGGCCATGTAGCCTAGCATGCTTGGTGAGTTCCAGGCCACCTGGAACTAGAGACCCTGTCTAAAAGAAAAAGAAAAAGAAAAAGAAAAGAAAGAAAAGGGGATAAAATGTGGACAGTGCTTGAGGAATGACAACAAAATCATTATTCTTTCATCTAAGTCATCCATAAATTCTAGAATGTGACAGTGTCTCTGAAACATCTTGCATCTCTAAGCCTAGCGCACACTCTTAGCAGCCACACTCTGCTGCATTATGGCTCACTCCTACCTTCTGCAGGGTCAGGCCCACAGCCAACACTCAGCAGATGCTCACTCTTGAACCAGCCAACCAGATGTCTGTGACAGCCGGACCAGGGTCACTAAGCACCCACTCCATGTGGAGAGCAATGGGCAGAGCAGATAAACCAAGGGAGAAGTGAAGAAGAGAGCAGACACCTGAAAGCACATCCATGCTGCATACTTTCTGCTTGTTTTACATTATATTTACTCCTTTGCTTTGTATGCATGCAGGGGTGGAGCAGAGCAGAGTCAGAGGACCTGGTTTTCTCTTTCTACCATGTGGCTTCTGGGACTGAACTCAGGTCGTAGGGCCCTTACCTAATGAGCATCCCAGCCTTGTTCTCAAATTTGTTTGTTTGTTTGTTTGTTTAATTTTGAGACAGGGTTTATTTATAGCCCTGCCTGTCCTGGAGCTCTTATTTGTAGAGCACGCTGGCCTTGATTCATGTGGATCTGATTGCCTGTGCCCCTAAGTGCTGTGACTATAGGAATGCACCATCTACCCGGCTTTTTTTTTTTTTTTTTTTTTTTTTTTTTTTTAAATATATGCTGTGGGGATCATGCCCGGGTCCCTTTGCTTGTAAGTTCCAGGCCACCTGGAATTGGAGACCCTGTCTCAAATGACATTCACTCTCATTCTCCTCTCTCTCTCTACACACACACACACACACACACACACACACACACACCCCACACACAAATTTGTGTGTCACTAGTAGGTCTTCAGGTTTTCCCTTATCAAGCCAGACCACTGGAGTGTTTTTCTTATGAACAAATGTCCTGTTTTCACCAAATATCTATTAGATATTATGCTCTATTTCAAACTTTAAAGAATATATGATGTCCTCTAGAATCTTAAGAACTTAGGGATAAATCGGGTTATTTTAAATCATCTCATTTTTTTTTTCCTTTTCAATAGTTTCACATTTTCAGTATATTATCTTTTTTTTTAAACTCAGAAAAATTAAAATTCATCGGTGTGTGTGCTCTCACCTATGCATGTGAGGCCAGAGGCAGACACCAAGTGTCCTCCTCTACTGCTCTCCAACTTATTTTTGAGACAGGGACATTTGCTAGGAATCCCAGAGACCCAGGCAGGAAGTTCCTGAGTTTGAGGTCAGTTTGGGCTACAGGGAGAGACAAAACCAAAGCCGAATAGGACGGCTCCTGAGTGCTGTGCAGTGATGTTCAGAAGATCCTTACCTGTGCTATCCACGGCAGCTGCATAGGAAAACAGAAACAGTCTTTTCAGCAGTAAACGAGTCTGGGTATGATGGACAATGCCACAGACAATCTAGAGAAGAAAGAACCAGGGGATACAGTTATGCCCTTGATACAGCAACGCTAAAAAAAAGGTAGGAGCCAACTTATCTTTCTCTATCACACTAACAATGCTCTAGGGACACCACCACCAACCCTTGCTGAAGCTTGATCTATGAGCTAGCTTTTGGAATAGTGCCAGAGTACCAGATCACTATTTTTCAAGCTTTCTAAGAGCTCTGAATTTCTAGGGAAAATTTAAAACACAGTCTAATTCCCCAAAAACCAAAAGTTAAAAATCTCAACTGTCCTATTAGGTCAGGTCCTATCCAACATGTCTAAGACTCACAGCTGATATCAGACACTAAGCAAGACACTTAGCTGACTCACTTGTGGACGCTCTGGATAGTGACGGGAAGGGGCTAGGGATGGAGGCTGTTATTAGTATGCTTGCCTAGCTTGCACAAAGCCTAGAAGCACATGCCTATAGTCCCAGCACTCAGAAAGTAGAGGGAATCAAAGCTTCAAGCTCATTCCTGCCTACAGAGAGCTTTCAAGGACAACCTGAGCTACACAAGCACTTGTCTAAAAAGGAAAAGGAAAAGAAAGGAAAGAAAGAGAAAGAAAAGAAAGAAAGAGAGAGAGAGAGAGAAAGAAAGAAAGAAAGAAAGAAAGAAAGAAAGAAAGAAAGAAAGAAAGAGAAAACTGTCTACTATGCTTTCTGTTTATTGTGTTAATCAAAAGTATGCTTGGATAAATGACTGAAATAACTATCCAAAAGGAAATGTTTTGTTTCTTGGGGAATTTTCTCTATCTACAGCTTTCTTTGCCTACTTGGAATTGATACTACAATCATATTCCCCACTCCAACTGAACTCTCATAGTCTCTGAAAGAAAATTAGGGCACTACCCATGGCATGCATAACTCACTTCAGATCGGACAGTGTAAGCAAAGTGGCTTCTTGCTGGGCGTTCCCTAATGTGAGCACTATGAGGAACAAGACCTTCACTGTCTTGGCAAGAAAAACTTAGGAAATTATAATGAATTGCAGCATTTCCTGGCCACAACAACTTGCTGTGACCAACAAGAAATGCTGCTAAATCTTGAAAGGTGTACCTGGTGACTTGGCTTTGCTCATGTGACCTGTGTTCCCAGATCCACACCCAACCGCTACCTTGTAGAGGTAAACACGGATTCTAAGGAGTAGGAAGTCAGTGTTCCTGCTGTAGACAGACTGTCAGGGGGAAGGGGGTAGCCTTAGCATTCCCCAGTGGAGCCTGACCTCACTCATCACCTTCTACCCTGCAAGTTAGCCAGCACTATGCATTTGAAAGACTCATGGAAGCAAATCCAAGTCAATACAGTCATCCTTGCCCCAACTCTCTCACACACTAACCCAAGAATGTGATTACAGCTGAACCCAGCTTCACAAAGGCCCCCTTCCATCTCAGGCAATATAAGCAAAACCTACAGCCAGTGGGGGAAAACTTGATGGGAAATAAACCTAAAAACACATGCAACTAGTTACCCTTTTGACTTCCTCTTCCTTTGTGTACCTCAGACAAAACTGGAGTACCCGCAGATCTTTGCAGTGGATAACAAGCTTCTCTGGGTATTTCTTCAGTTGTCCGAACAGAGGTTTTTTTTTCTCATCAAACACTACAGACCAATGACAAAAATCATGAGTAGAAATGAATGTTCCATGACAACAAATTAATGCTAAAGGAACACACAGACTCTTAGCTTCTAAGGACAGAAGTCCTTCCCTGCAGGATTCTTTTTTGTTTGTTGGGGGGGGGGTGTTTGCTTTTTGTTTGTGTTTCTTCCAGACAGTTTCTCTGTGTAGCCTTGATCGTCCTGTACTCGCTTTGTAGACCAGGCTGGCCTCGAACTCATAGTGACTGCCCTGCCACCCTGAGTGCCATCACCCTGGGCTTTCTGTTTTTTATTTTTATTTTTTTAATTTTTGGGAAGGTTTGTTTTTTCAAGACAGGGTTTCTCTGTATAGTCCTGGCTATCCCAGAACTCTCTTTGAAGATCAGGCCAGTCTCAAACTCTGAGATCCACCTGCCTCTGCCTCCAAAGTGTTAGCCATGCCTGGCTTCCAGCAGATTCTTTATTCCTCTGGAGTAAGCTAAGATTCAAATGGACAGACCAGACTCCAACAGCCTGAAGAAAACTCACTCTGATGGGCCTGAAAAATGCCTCAGCAGCTATGAGCACTTTCTTCTCTCTCAGAGGACCAGAGTTCGGTTCCCAATATCCATGTCAAGCTGTTCATAACTGCCTGTAACTCCAGCTACAAGAGACTCATCCTCTCCCCACAATCCCCACATGCGATAAATAAAATTTGAGTCCGGGAAGACATCAGTTAAGAGTGTTTGCTGCTCTTACAAAAGACAGGGTTGGTTTCCAGCACCACATGGAAGAAGGCTCACAACCATTTGGAACTCCAGTTTCAGGAACTCCAACGCAGGCACCAGGCATGCATGTGGTGCATATACATATACACAAACAGCCAAACACATCAAATTTTAAAATAAATAAATATTTAAGAGAGAAAAGCTGCAAACCTGCAAAAGCTGAGAATGGAAGGGAGAGTGCTGGTTATATTTTCATGCAAGCCAACTCCTACATTTATGACTAGAGCCCCAAATGACATTTCCCTTCCTGCTCCAGAGCCTGGACTCACTCAGCACCTACTGGTGTTGAAAATACCATAGATGGCTGAGCAATTTCTGAAAATGACCTGAACCCAAAATGGAGAAAGAAAACTGTGAGGCTTAGAAGGACAGTCTTACTAAGGCATCAGAAAGGACGACCTAGGTTATACAATCCAGCTTTCGGGTTTTTTTGTTTTTTGTTTTTTGTGTTTTTGGTGGTAGTAGGGGCAGGGTTTCTGTTCTGGAACTCATTCTATAGAACAGGTTAGCTTCAAACTCAGAAATCTACCTGGCTCTGCCTTCTGGGACATGGTGTGCGGCACCATGTCTGGATTAAGCTGTTCTTGTCTTATTTTAATAAATGTTTAGGCTTTTTTTTCTTTTAAGCTTTCATTGTATATATTCACTGTGTATGATACCATGTTTTCCAAGACACTGCCATCCAAACCTATAATGTGTGTCAAGCATATCGCCATTACCTACATATAATGAACCTGGACTAACCAAGTTGGCTTGCATGAAAATATATACCAGCACTCTCCCTTCCATTCTCAGCTTTTGCAGGTTTGCAGCTTTTCTCTCTTAAATATTTATTTATTTTAAAATTTGATGTGTTTGGCAGAATAGTTGTGTGTGGAATATTAGAAATAAACAGGCAAGGTGAGGTGGCTTACACCTGAAAACTCAGCACCCAGAAAAAAGGGTGAGAGGTAAGAAGATCCTAAGGTTGAGGCTAGTGGGCTTACACTCACACATAAATCTTAAAAGAAAAAAGAATGACACACAAATGAAGAAGACCCAAGCCCAGCTTGGCTCACTTCTAACCAAGTAGCCTAACCCCAGGGTAAGCTGCTTCCTGCTGCACTTACCTTTCACAAAGCTGCTTACACAAAGTAACTTAGGTAGCAGTTTAACAGACTGTAATATCATCTTTATTGCTATGTATTCTGAGCTGGGCAAAGCAACAAGGGAAGGAGACACTCACCTCCATAAATCTGATCCACACAGTGGAGTGGAACATCATTTACTCCTACAATCTTATTCTTAAACTGAGTTTCCTAAAAAGAAAAAAAAAAATCAAAAGGAAACAACTATGACTCCTTTTAATTAACTCAGATGTTCAGAACAGAGCAAATTACTGTTCTCCACTGTACACTGAGAGAAAATGAGAAAGACATCCGTAGCCCCCAAGAAAGAGATGCTGCAGTACCTGCAAGAAAGTCCCATGAGTAACAGCTACTTCAACCCAGGAAGAACATGCCACTTCTGGGTTGCACCCAGGAAACCCACCAGGCCATGGAAAATCAAGAGAGGAAGGGCCAGTATTTCTGCATACAAATGCAAACAGGTGAACAACAAAGCTCCCTGGACAGCTCTGGGGAGCACTGGGAGAAGTCAAGTTCTGTGCAAAAGCTATCTTTGCTCAGGACTAGGAGCTAAGCCCTGCAGCAGACAGCAGGGCAGGAGACCAGCCTTGAGAGCAGCAACACTGTGCTTCGTATGAAGCAAAGAGATCCAGGGCAGCTGACACATGGGGGTCAGGCAGAGCTCTCAACGGGTTTCCACTGAGATGCAGAGCTGTCCATCCCCTACTGCTCACTCCTAAGTGGACACAATCTCACAATGACACTGCAACTAGGTTCAGATCAGAAACAACCTAAGCTCTAAGGCTGCACTCTTGATCAGTTTCACTACAGCCCTCAGTTCCTGAATCTGTGAAAAAGCTTAGCAGAGAGGAAACATGAACTGTGTAAGTGAGAGGTTATTCCAATAAGTGACTCATGCTGTGCTGAATACAAAAGAAATTGGGAAAAAGCTGATGGTGACAACTTGTAAAGACAAAAGCAAGGGAGTCATGAAGCACAGGTGGCAATTTTGAGGTGGTCCTCCTGGAAGGAGCCCCTAAAGGGCAAAAGCAGACCACTAACAGGACAGATTTGTCTTTTGTTTGTGTTGAGAGACAGAGAAGCTGCAGGGAAAACAATGGAGTCTCGGCTGCACTTTTCCTACCACTCAGCAAATGCAGCTCATACATACACTGCCGTTATCCGAGTCTTCATCCCCCAAGAAGGCAATCTTGAAGTCAGTGCAGACAAGTCTCCCATAGACGCCACGCTGACAGGAATCTTCCTGCACATACTTCAGGACTGTGCTGGCCTCACAAAGCAGTTGTTCACCTGATGGAAACCAAAGCAAGCTCTCCTCAGAGGCCTCAGGGATTGCACAGAATGTGAGCACTAAGCTTTTTCACTGTTTACATAAGGACAAACACACAGTACAGCTCAGTGCTTGACAGTAGCTCACTCCAGAGGGGCAGGAACTGCAAACTGAGGAGAGAATGTGAAGCAGAGGAGGGAAAGCAAAATGGCTCAGAGACATCTTCATGCTGGGATTTCTCTGACCTCTCACCCTGATCGCGGGAGTTTTCACACAGCTGATAATCATCTCAAAACTCTTTCCTTCGTTTGGAAACAGGTTCTCACTGTATTACACAGACTGGCTTTAGGCTCCCTACATAGCCTGGGCTGGCCTTAACTCACAGTAATCCTCCTGCCTCAGCCTTCCACGTGTCGGGATTAGAGTTGTGCATCCCTGCACCTGCCTTCCAGCTACCTTCTCCAGAGCAGATCATGTATTTTCATTACTTTGACCCAGCAGGTGTCCTACGGCAATGGTACTTTAAGTGGAGCAAAGGCAGGCAGGTTGGCCAGCAGGGCCCCTTTTCCTGTGTAAGCCAGGGCCTCCTGGCAGCCTTCTCAGATGACAGGGGTACTCAAGCCTTCCACAACACCTGTGTCTCATCCTGGTTCTATGCTGGAGAATGAGAGGAAAAAGGTGGTCAGGAGGGATGGGGTGCGGGTTGTCTCTCTTTCTTAATTCAAAGCATTTCCTCTCAATGTGCTACCTTCCATGCTTCATCTGCAGGAACCCAGCCCACGAGAAGCTATGGTTCCTGAAGACTGAATATACAGCCAAAACACACTAGGGCTGGGAGCTAGGTAAGCATCCTCTGCTGCCCAGAAGAGAAATTCTGCTGGTGTCTGGGTGAGGACAGGAAAGAAAGTAATACTGGAAACATAGAACAAACTTCGCAATAACAATAAAGGAGTTTTCTCATCATAGCAGATAACCATCTTCCCCACAGGGTCTCCCTCTGGATTTCTTCACCTTTGAATTCCCTTGTTGGCTAAAAGTTCATTTACTGTAGCTTCCAACATAAATATAAAGAATAAGCCGTCAGCCACTCAGACTCTCAAGGGTACATAGCAGACTTTTCTCCTTTCGCTCAAGGGGCAGTTACCTCCAAGTGAAGCACTAGGGAAACACCTGAAGATAACTCAGTCATTAGATCAGCCTCCAGGGAGACCACAGAATTTGAAGAAAACAAACAAGTCAGAGCCCGTTTGGGGTTTAAAATAGTCCCAGAAAAAGTACCTTAGCTATGGTCAAGGTGAATAAGTGGGAAAGGCTTCTTGTGCTTCAGCCCCCCGCCCCAAGACCAGGAGTGCCTCATCCTATGGTCATGCACTGCAGACCAGAAACCAGTGGGCAGTGGCTACCACACACATCCGCCGAGACCTTCTACAACATGGTGTGCAGGCTTGTCTGAGCACCTTGTCCAGACCAGACAATGACATGCAGCTGGTGTCTGGACAGGCTGTTACTCTAGGCTGAGGCGCAGGGAAGCTGTCAACTCAGAGCTGCACTTACAAGAGGCTGTCAGCTGCTATGAGATGGAAAAATACATTTAAAACAGTTAAAAACAGAGGTTAATTTCAGAATCTGCAATTCCAAAGAGGGAAAAAAAAAATCAACCATAGGAGGGAAGAATAAAAGTTTAGGCCATCATTAAAGAAAAAGGCCTCTGAAATTTAAAAACATTATTTAAAAGTCTAAAATAAAAAGTCAGGCATCCTTGTTACAGAAAAATACACAAGAAAAACAAAAACCTTTTGAAGCTGGATGCTACATGTACACCTATGAGCCCAGTATTCAGGAGACAGATGCAGAAGGGACACAAATCCCAGGCCAGCCTGAAACCTAGTTTTAAAATAAACAAAACACTTATTTAAAAAAAAAAGATTTTGGACTGGGGAAAAATGGAAAAAGGAGTATACAGTTGGCAAGGTCATCCACATAAGAGAGAGACATACCACCAAGAGGTCTCTGTTCTTGAACTCACAAGTGATTAAAATTTTAATATGAGCTTAACCACGCTCCTCTGTCTCAGAAACCATCAACCAATCAGGGCTCCTTCATAAGGAATGACTTCAGAGTAAAGTCCAAGTGGTCCCAGCATCTCTGGTACCTGTGCTGAAATACATCCGCTGACAGACAGGTGAGGCCCACCAGTCCTGTAAGGCCCAGGTAGCTATGATATCCGAGAGCAACTATGGATGGAAGCAGCAGGAAGGACATGCAAACTGCAGCATTCTTCCAGGTACTAGGGCTTTCTTCATTGGAGACCAGAAAAACTGGATGAAGCCAGTTTTCTTTTGAAGACACCCTCAAAAAGGCCTCATTGAATTGTGAAGTAAGGAATTCCCATTATTTCCATCAGGTTGGAGGAAAGGGAAACAGACATTTTTTTTTCCAAATGTTGTAACATCCAGAGCCAGGTGTGTTTTTGTTGTGAAACATCATCACTGTGCCAGAAGATGAAAACAAAGGAGTTTATATATAGCAACACCAGGGATGATGTAATCTGTCTTTGGCCTCAAGCTGTATGTGAGATATGATGCTAGTATGACCGTTACCTGGCAACAAGTGAAGAGTGACTTCCTCCTTTTCTGCTACTTCCTTTTCATTTGTATGAATTTCCTAAAAATAAATAAACAAATAAATACAAGAGCAAAAGATTTTCTTTAAAGGCCTAAAATAACAATTAAGGCATACTTTCAGAAGATGTATAAAACTATTATCTACACTCGGAAACTTTGTGTTGATTTAACATGCTACTGTTATTAGTTATTTATTTTGTATGCACATGCAAGCACAAGCATGTGCCACAATATAAGCATGCGTATATGTGTGAGTGTGTATGTGTGTTGTGTGTGAATGTTTATGTGTTGTCTGTGTTTATGTGCATGTGTGTGTCTGTGTGTGCCTTTGGAGGTCAGAGAACAACTGGAGGAGACTGGTTTTCTCCTTCCACCAGGGTGAGTCCCAGTGATCAAACTCAGGTCTTTAGGCTTGGTAGTAAGGACATTTATACATTGGACTATCTTGTTAAAACTGGCCTTTAGAAAGCTACTTTTCAGATTTGTGTTTAGGGGGCTAGAGTTGTTGCCTTAAATGCACAAAGCCCTGGATTCAATCCCCAACATCAAAAACAAAAGCAATCAATCAAACAAAAAAACCGATGTGGAGATATGACTCCGTTCAGTAAAGTGCTCACTGCCCAAGCATGGGGACCTGAATTCTGTCACCTGTACCCCTGTAAATGCTGGCACAAGCATGCACCTGCAGTTCCAGTCAGGGGCAGAAGGATCTCCAAGGCTCCCTAGCTAGCCAGTCTAACCAAAGAGGTAGGCCCACACTCAATGAGAGATTGTCTCAGAAAATAACGTGGAGGGCAACTACAGAAGGCATCCAATGTCAACTTGTGGCCTCCACATACCTGCACACATGTGGACATGTACAAACAGGGTGTGGTAGAGCATGCCCATAATCCCAGCACTCAGGAAGTGGGGGCAGGAAGATCAAGATATTCAAGGACTAGAGGAAGGGCATGGGAAGAGAAGGAGGGAGGGAGGGTGGGAATAGGATGGGATGAGGGAGGGGGCTACAGCTGGGATACAAAGTGAATAAGCTGAAATAAGAAAGAAAGAGAGAGAGCAAGAAAGAAAAAGAAAGAAAGAAAGAAAGAAAGAAAGAAAGAAAGAAAGAAAGAAA